>NW_015112687.1:441529-535269 GCF_001443285.1 Poecilia latipinna | reverse complement strand
GACAGCCATAACATTATGATTTTTTACAAGTGTATGTACACTTTTGACCACAACTGTATATCTTGATTTGTACCTAAATTTTCTTAACAGTAGCACAATATGGTAAAAATTGTAATCAAGAGTTTCTGAGTTCCCAGTTCTTGACACATTTTATTTTTGTCAATCTTGGCTAAAACGGGCCCATGTTTTCACTAAACGACAACAAACTCTCATCAGATGACTTAATCTACTCAACAGGAAGTAGCTCTATAATTACTTCCCTCACTTCTTCAAAATAAGAGTCTTAAATATACATATAAAACAGCAATAGGTTGAACACTCGTATATACCAACTTATTCTTGCTGGGCCACTGGGTGGGTATCTCCAGCGGTCATCAGGTGAGAGGTGGGGAACGCTCTGCTCAGGTCATCAGTCTATCAATGGGCAACACAGAGCGACACGGGTCAAACGGTGACATACACATTCACACATTAGGTCAATTTACAGAGATCAGTAACCTAATAGTTATGTTTCAGGATTGTTTTTGGGAGGAAGCTGGGGTCCCCGGACAGAACCCAGGCATTCAGGGTGAACATGCAAACTCCTTGCAGATCGTTTTCCTGCAAGGTGACAGCGCTACCAACTGTGCAGCTTTACTATATCCGAGTTCATGATGACACTTTACATTTATTCACACGACAAAGACACGTATGCTACTCGATAACGTTTATGAGACAGACCTTCCTCTGATGGGAAACTTGTAATGTTTTGATTGGACCGTGTTACATTGTTAATGTGCGGGGTGGGAGGACTGAGGCAGTAACCACTATAATTATTCACTTGGTAAAATACATTTAAAACAAACTGCTCAGCAAATATCACTTCTGGCTCACATATTTCCCATGATTTTTGTAAAGAATCTGCGATGTTTTGCAAGTTAAACTTGCCACTAATGTTTTTATAACAGATCCAATATCCACAGCATGTTGACTTTAGCAGATAATCATTTTTTTAACTTTGTTTTTTCAAGAATTCCTCTTTATTGGGGTAATTTATATGTCTTTTAAAGTTTGTCCTTCAATTATTCACCTTTGTGCATGGTGGTCTACTGTCATGTTACATATGGACAGGGATGCGTTGCCTGTTTTAAACCCCCACACACTCTGTACTCTTAAAATCACAGCGTGTCGTTTCCAGTCAAGTGCATCAGCCCGGCCAATATATGAAATTAGGTCAGGCTGGCCATATAGGGGATAACAGTCACTCTCTATTTCAAATAAAAAGTTAAATCCTATCAGAGTGGAAAGAAAAAATATCTATGGGGAGTTCAATTAGAAAAAGGAAATAGTAGACTGAAATCGTGCACTATTATACCAAGTATAATGAGCTGTATTAACCTGTTTTTAGAATCAAAATGTACCAAGGAATTTGACTTTGGATCTGCTTTTCTCAAAATAAAGACATTTAACACAGAGGAAGACACAGTTGTTTCAGAGCTAATAGGCATCGATGGATCGATGGTAGATCGATCGGCTATCTCTCTGTCCATCAGAGAAACAGCCTGGGGGAAGAAACTGAATCTGTGGCAGCTGATTTTTGCAAATAGCGCTCTGTAGTGTAGAGGCGACCTAAGGGTGAAAGTCTAAACGGTTTGTGTCCAGGATGTGTGATTTCTGCAAAGATGCTCAACTTCAGGTAATTTCTGTCCAGAGAGTCATTTCTTTATTGGGTTTTGCTTGATGCAGAGCTGCAAAAGTGACTTATTGTTTATGTCCTTTAAGAATAACTTTGATTCTATTTAGATTGATTCTACCGAGCAAGCCGGCATTAGCTTTTAGAAATTTTGCTCAGTCTTCACAGGGCAAAATGAGGTGCTAGAGATCAAAGTGATCAGACTTTTTTTTGTTGAATAATCTTGCATATGCTTAATCTCTTGTCTCTTTAAAATTAAACAAAAATACTTTACTTTGGAGACTTAAAAACACAACTACTTCTATTTATTCCAGTCATTTTAACTGTTCCAGCTATGATTCTGTGTCTTTACTCTCATGCGTTTTATTTTTTCCTGCTTTCAGTGAGTCCTGCAGCATCCTCGGCCCTGCTGGTTGCTCTCACCTCTCTCTTGTGGCCCTCTGGCTTTCATCCTTGGCTCTGGCTCCTGACAACCTCACCCACTGAGCTACAGATTGGCCGGCACACAATGCCCCAGATCCTCATTCACTAACACAATGCGCTCCCTGGCCATACACCTTCCTCTCCTCCTTACTGTCCTCACAACATCCTTTTCTGTCCAATTCCCCCATTTCCTTTCCCGTCTTATTCATTTCATTTGCTCGAATAATTTCTTGTTCCTCCCTCCAAGTCGATGTCTTCTGCTCCGATTGTGTCTTCCTGGCAACTTGGTGACTGGTAGTGGAACAACAGAAACCATCTCCTGCCTTGTTCGGTTGCGGGGCTGAACGAGCAGGACGAGCCAGAGCTCACAAAGCCTCTACCGAGAGAAACAATGGTTGTGTGCTCCATCATTCAAACCGAGGGACACTCCGACAGCTGCCTCCGCCACGCTCACACTGACAAACGGCCAGAAAAACAGATGGTTTGTGCATTCATGACCAGTTTAGTGGAAGCCCAGGAGTCACCCTCCATTCAAGGGGAGGGTTTGTGTCAGCCATTCCATGATAAAGCTTTTCAGTCTGGTAGAAAATTAGAAATGCATTTTAAAATTGTCCCTTAATTATCGAGGTCATCCCCAGCCCCGTGGAGGAGAGGGGAGGAAAGAGTCTGGGCTCTGGCTTTGTGACACATGACTGATCTGAGAAGATGGGCTGCCTCATTTCACTTTTTAAATCCTGCCAACGCATTAACATACGTTTGTCAGTTGCTTCTAAAAAAGCAGACGCGTTGAATTTCTGAAGCCAATGTAATCAACTCGTCTTCTGATCAGCGCTGGCACCGGAAGACTAAACTTTACCAAAACAGACTTACAAACACGCATTGACTTGCAAACATACTCCCACTCCTCCAAACTTGTCACATTTTTCGCATTATAATCTAAGACTTGTATTTATTTTATTAGTTTTTTTTTTTTTTTTTTCAAAAGAAAGCCACCGTTAAACTGATCCCCCCCAAAAAAAAATAAAATCCAGACACCAGACTGGTGTGAATATATTTGTAGAGATGTTTAAAGCTTTGTTAGGTTCTAAAACAACATCTCAGGCTTTAAACATCCTGAGATAAATCTGAGAAGATTCAAATGAAACCTATCAAGAAATGTTGTCTACCTGAACCAACAAGCCAGGAAAGAGGAGCGTTGATCAAAGAAGCAGATCGTGACCCATTGTAACCCTTTCCAACGAGAGTCAGTTGACAGCAATTGATATAGACGTACACAAATACGACCTTCATGATCAGAACAAAGCTTGCTGAAAGTCAGCCATCTCAAGTCCTATTTAAAATTTCCACAACTTTGGGACTCAGCAAATACTTGTGAGAAGGAGACGAGGTATATAACTCAAAAACTAACAGCCTCCCTTCACCTTGAACACACCACGGTGGTGGTTGTGTCATGCTGTGGAGATGCTTTTCTTCACAGAGACGGAAAAGCTGCTCAAAGTTGATATGGAGATAAAAGCACGGGAATCCTGGAAGGAAACATCTTAGAGGCTACAAACAATTGAGACTGAGATGGAGGTCAAAGTTCAAACCTATCCAACAGAAAATATGTAGTAGCAAGACTTACTTGAAAATTACAGTTCATAAACACTCCATCCAAATTTTGAAAAGAAGAACAGGCAAAAATATCAATGCTGTCAGCAGGCCATTCCTTTTTTTATTTAAAAACATCCACATAAACTCTACTCTGTACTGGTTTATCCCAACAAAAAAAACCCAACAAATTCATTGACATTTGTAGTTGTAGTTTTACAAAATGTTAAAGCTTCAGAGGATATGACTACGTTTGCTAGGCATCATTTGCTGAGGCTAAGTCTAGACAAAAATAAATCCATGTACATTTCAACACTTAAAACCTGCAAACTGTGGTCTGATCTTCTGTTACAGTGAAACAGCAACATCTGCATACTGAGAGCAGAATGTTAAACATCTTTTGTCTTTGTATTCCAAATATACAACAAATGCATGGTTAATGGTTAGCTTTAATCCTTTATCACAAAGAAGGCCAAAATAAAGGATAAAAATGCTTCATATTTTTACTTGCATGCCCTTTGTTGTTCTATAAATACTAAGCAGGCAATGTCACAAGACGTAAACAGGTATGTGAGACTAAGTCGACCACAACAATGGTGTGTGTCATGTCATTAAAAAGAGCTTAGCGATTGCTATGACTCAGTGAGGCGTGAACCATACTGGGCTTCTGAGCATCATCATCATCAAGCTGCTGGCAACACATCCCAAAAAAGTCATTTCCAATTGTAAGAGAAGGCTTGCACCAAGTTGCACTGTATCACAAGCTACACTATTTACACAAATTAGTAAAAGTGCCAGCCAAAGTGACACTGACTGAACTTTGTTCTCCCGTAATAAATTAGTTGCGAGTCTCGTGGCGCCCGAGAGACGGGGCCCTAACGGCTGAGCAGATATGAATTAAAGATAATGCCAAGCCACTGCACGTCTGTCTCTGCCTGGAAACCATCTGGACGTTCAATATTACATCCTTGTCTACACTTTTCACACTGATCGGGATCACAGTTTTTTTGTTGTTGTTGTTTTTGAAGGGCCTTCGTGACGCATCACACCCAGATGTGGTTGCTGACTGAACACATTTGTCCAAGGATCACTCTCGCTCTCTTTAGCCGTCACATTGTGACCCTGAATTGTCACAGAGAAAATGCACAGCTGGAGGAAGAGGTCCCAAATGCACCAAAACGGCCAAAATCAGGATCTTGTATTAAACATTAAACAAATTCATGTCATCATTTAGAAAGTGATAGAAATTAACATAAAGCAGACAAGTCTGATATAAAAAAACAAACAAAAAAACACAAGCATATCTTAAGCAGTTTGTGATCTAACATGTTGTGATCCTATTAATAATCATGGTGGCTCAGCATCATTGCATCGGACTGGTGGAGTCAAATTAACATAATTATTGCCATGATTAGCATAATCTCTGCACTAGTTTGTCTGTGTTACTTACTGTAACACACAGCACAGCAGAGACACCCAACAGCATGTTACACGCCGCAGATAATGGCAAACCAAGCCCTCTTACTGACCTGCAGGAGACCCACACCGCTTGCAGAACATAAACAAGAATGTGCACGGCTCTTCTGTGCAAACACACACAACTTCTCATGACACCGCTTGTTTTTGTTCCCACTTAAGCACTGCCCTCCTCTGACTGTCTGAGGTAGTGCACAGCAGAGAAGTGACTCTTGAAGCATCGCTTCTTCTTTTTTTTTTCATAACAAAATGACTTCCAGGTTAAGTTTACTGCTTGCCCATAGGGTGTATTAGGCAGATGACTAGACCTCTATCCGTTCTAGCTTTTTTTTTTTTTTTTTTTTTTTCAGTACCATTTGTTGTTGCGATACACCCCTTTGGCACCAGATAGGAATCACTTCCTCAGAATATGATGTGGGAGGCATTCAAAGATAGACACTGACAGAAATGTGCATCTGTTGCCAAAAGCACTGGCATTGCAATGACACAAGTGATGACTCTAAGATGGATGTGATTTGATAAGAAAAAAAAAGTGATAAATGCGTGAATTTGGGCAAGAAATAGTAACTGGATTAAAGATAAAGCACAAACCAGAAAGTGCTGTAAGCAACTTGGAAAATAAGTCAAATAATGTTGCTATGATACAAACAAAATTATTTTTTTCAACTGCAAAAAAAAAAAAAAGTACATCTTTGCTGCCAGGCTGGCCTTTTGGTAAGGTTTTTATTTGCGTTGTTGTAATTTTAAGCTCAACCATCTGGTTACATGATGAAAACCAGCCTCGTTTTCATCCAAATCTTTCCTAAAGAAAAGAACAAACTGCTCCTCGGCACTTAAAGGGATAGCTCACAATTTCTGAAGGGAAGTTTTGCTTAAAAATGTTAAATGCAGTCTATCATGACCACTATCAAAACTGGTATTGCCACCATCTTTGCTTTTATTAAAATTGTTTTGTTTATAAGTTCACTTTTGAGACAAAAAAAATGATTTTCATCTTATCTCCAGAATATTTGTCAAGGTTTCCAAAGACATATCTAATAATTTAAGAGTGGTACTTCAAGAGGATCTAATCTTTTTTTTATTTGTGACCTCTGTTAAACTGTTCTGCAAAACATCTCAACTTCATGCAGATGATGCAGTTATACACACACAGATAACAAAGAAGACTGCTAGCATACAACATGCTAGGAAATGTATGCTTAATACCCAGGAGTGGCCCATTCATTGCCACTAGTTGCTGGATTTTAAATGCAATGCTTCACATGCTACATTCTGAGAGTATGTTTCACACAGGTAGACCACTGGTGATGCACCACCTCCTACTTCCATTTCCTGTGTAAATAATGATCAACCGCTCTGCCAAAACCAAAGAAGACAGTAGAAATCCACTTTTTTCTTGGTCCTTCATGGACCAGCCATTAGCTGCTGGTCCAACCAATCTGTTGTGTTTATCCTAAATAAGACTCCAAGTGAGTTATTGATGGTGGGTAAACCACCGAATGCGTGCAACCTTTCATCAGAACCTCAGTTCAAACACCATAAACTATCTCTACTAAGTAGAACATAATTATTAAACTCCCTGCAGGGTCTAATCAGCATTCGTGAGTGTCATCAGCACTAAGTATGATATACACTACAAAGCCTGTCAAGGTGATTTCTCGCCGCTCACCATGGCTGTCCCACTTTCACAGATTTAGACACACACATGCACACACACAAAATTAATATCCACAAGTGAATCCGTGACCTGCAGAAGGCAGCCCCGACCTACCATTCCACAGCTTCTGGATGGATACACCCCCTGAGCACATTGCTCTGCTTGTCCTCCCTCAATCTCGCACCCCTGAACACTGAGCAAGGACAAAACCTTAATGAGAAGAATGAGTCACTACTGCTATATCTTAAACTATAAGTCAGTATTCTGATTATTTCATCAAATAAATTCATTATAAGTGGAGCTTAAATGTGTTGGTATTCCACCTTTCTTGTACTATCTAAACAAGGTAAGTTAATTAAGAACTCTAAAATACCATTTGGTTATGGATAGTATGACACACAAGACGCTAGAAGATGAGTCCTTCCATGGTACTTTTATTTTGAAGGGAGAAGGAAGTTGTTTTTTGAGTTTCCCTACTGTGGCAGTCCGGACTGTCCACTACTGCTGACAGTAGCATCGATAGCAGGTACGTTTCAAAAATATTCTGTGACAGAGTAGCAGACTAGATCTGCACTGTGGTAGGCTAATCGTTTACTCCTAACAATGCTAACGTTAGCATCTGTCACTGAGCTCAATGCTAATGTCAAATAAAACTAATCAAACCAGATATTTCTTGGACACCTGTAAATAAAAACAAAAATTTGTCCCTCTATTTTTTTTAACAATACTCCTTTAAATAGCATAGCAAGAATATTAAAATATAAAGACAATAAACACAAACCTCAATCATTCACGTTGTCTGCTGGAGTCTGTTTTCTCTGCACATGTTTGCTTTGCATCAAGAGGACGCAGGGTTGGACAGAAGCTGGACGAAAGTAAATGAGGACACTCAAGGCCACAGGAACAATCATGGACCTTGTCTGTACAGTCACCAAATGGCTACTGCTTGGTTAGCTGTAAGCTCCATTTTGGGACCTTTGGTTCCCACATTTAATTAAAAATCCATTATCACCTCTCAGCGTTGCGAGCAGCACTTTAGCCCATAGTATTCCGATCTGAATTCCTAATTGGTCCTAAATGGCTAAATAGCCTTTTAATGCAATCAGTCTTTGAGTTTTCCAAAAGGAAGAGAGAAAAATATTCAAGTAGTTTTAATCCACGTTAAAACTAATCCTTCCCCTTGCAAAATGAAAAAAAAAAAAAAAACATGTCCAACATTTAACTTCTAGAGAATACCAACCCACACAGCAGAGGCAGACCTTGTGGCAGACCTTGCAGGCAAACTGTTTAGATGACAAATTAAAATTCAAAAGGTGATGCTGCCAAAGTACCTTGAGCAGATGCACACGGGCACGCCCTGATTGGCTGAATGAGTGAAGGAACAAACTGAGAAAATGGCTGGAACAAGAAAGACTGAGGTGAAAACAAGCGTTTCATCTAAAAGTAAAGAGAACAGAAAGAAAAGGTGGAGTCCCCTTCACATCCCAGCACCACTCTCCTTTCATCATTACCTCGATGAGTGCGGCCAGGCTCCAGCTCCCCTGGCAGAAACTAAGTGGCTTGCTGGCATATGGTGTAACCTCCATTTGAGTGCTAAAAGCTGGATATTGTTTTTGTGGAGCAGATGTTGGCGGGCCTGGCAAACGGCACAGCTGACTGGGCGACACAGCTGGGAACGGTGTGTGTGTGTGACCCACATACAGGGGGAGCGATTGTCAACTGAGAGCAACAACCTTAATGGAGAATGACAAAACATAGCGCAATGCTGGTTCCTTCATTGTCTCTACAAGCTGTGAGCTCATCAATAAAGACTTTTAGGTGTTATAGCTTGGGTTCTTCTGCTTTGTCCTATGTTACAACCAGTGGCATTTTTTGATGTAAGCAAAGAGGCACGCCACCCAGGGTGTCAGCAGTTTTAGGGGACATCATGAACATTAAATGGAAAAATAAGGTTATGTCTCTGAATGGGTTTTGTATTACCTGTTTGATTTTCCAGTCAGACTTACCATTGTGAGATAGATAGATAGATAGATAGATAGTTTATCTATTTATCTATCTATCTATCTATCTATCCGTGGTTGTTCATAGTGACCCAGTGATGTATAAGGATCTGATTTTAATCTAATATTTTGTTCTTAAAATACCAAATCCGTGTTAGAGAGCCGCCCTCCCCATCTGGATGGCATCCCACTTTGATCCGATTTATAGAACGATGAGGCTTTATTCCCAATGACTACTTTAATTTGCTGAGGTTTATTGGAGCTAATAACAGCAGGACTGACATGAACTCCAGTCCTGTGTCTGTGCGCCTCTCGAAAACAAAAAACCTTCATGTTTTAAATTGGAATTAAATGAGCTTTCGCGACTAAATTTGAGCTAATGAAAACGAACCGAGGACATTTAAGAGTCTTGACTGATTTTTCTAAACCCAGAAGTGTCCTGATGCCAAAAGTGGACAAATGAAGATTATGCTGAGATTATAATAAGGATGCCAAAGCCATTATCCAGTCTACTTTGACAAATGTTGTGCCTCTCTGTGAGCAGATGGGACCAAGAGTTTGGGTGGGGAAACAGGCAGAGTATCCTTCACCCAGTTGGCGAGAAAACACAGGGATAAACGGCAAGCCAAGGCTCTGTCCAGAATTACCAAAATTACATGTAAGTTTATGTGGAAATATTTGTAACAATCTATGCTTGATTAAAACTTAGTTTGGAATAGAACAAATATGAAGAAAGTGTAGTTGCCCACAGACAAAATTTGTGACATGCTAAAAACTGTGTATTTTAAATGAAAAGACATCACTGACTTCTTGATGAATTCTCTAATACCCCACTTATACCTTAACATTTGACACTTGGACTCCTTCATAATGAGAGTGTTAATGCCATATGTTGTGGGCTGAGGCAAAACAAACTGGCCAGAGGTTGCTGCGATTGTTGTTTCCCCTTGTGACCGAGGATTAGAGAGGCCTGTCACTCAGCAGGGTCATATAGAGCCCAGACACCACTTAAAAAGTCATTTAGTGAATTAAGATGTCCCCTGTTAGCCTCCAATCAGGACAAACAAACATAAACAGCATTTTATAACAATCAATGAAAAATACTCACCAAAAGCTCTTAATCTGTTTGTTTTTAAGTTGTTCTCTACCGTGTCTTAGAAACATTAAGACCTTTTTTCAAAGTGTGAAAATAGAAAGAAACAGATTTTTTTTTTCCTCATTTTTTGGAAGATGCTTCTGCCTTTTTACAAAGATTGTTTCAGTTCTGAAAAATTAGAGAAGTCTTCAAGGAAGAAGAGAAGAATTGCAGTTTCCTTCTGCTTAAATGTCCAAGGATTATCATGTACCAAATGTCGGAGGTCCAAATATAAGTGGAGGCCTTGGACTTTTTTATCCACAATGTTTTACAAATACTTGAACTTCACATTTTGTCTTATTACAACCACCGATACAAACCAACAAAAAGAAAAGGTAGAAATTAACATGGTTTTCATTTTTAGTACAGCTACTGTTTTTGCTTTTCTTTTAAAATTAAAAGAAAGGATATCCAAGGAACTTCTGATTCCAGTGTGAGATGATGTATAACCTATAAAATGATGGCTGGGTGTCATATCTGGCCGAATAGTTAATGACATAAATGATACTTATAAATCAGCGAGGTCATACACACACACACACACACACACAGGGTGGTTATTAAGCCAAGGGAGCAATTAGTGCGTGGCCACCACAGGTCGTGAATCAAAGAGTATCTCCTTTAGCTGTGCTGTCGGGATCAGTCCCATTTAGGATAGGGAGGCATGATAGGCTGAATCACGAGGGGGGGGGGGGTTGCCAACAACAACAAAAAAAACTAAGTAGGTCCTTTTAGGCAGCACAGAGTGAGAAAAAACAAACACCATGGAGACTGTCAACTGAAGAGGCAACAGGTTTGGATCTGACATAGAATGAATAAAAATGGAGAAGCTTTCATATGAGTGAGGGTAGTTATTGTATGGGATGAAGATACATGGCCACAAATAGGCTGCAGCTTAAAATGTCAACTCTGTAGTCATTTTCTATTGTAAAATAGTAAAAAAAACGTTTTGAAGCATTTGTGGTATGACACCACCTCTGCTCATATTTTAAATATTTACTAATGCTAATTAGTATTGCTGCGAAACAAACAAAAAAAATATTTTGAATGGTGTTTTATTAAAGTTCTTGAGGAGAGATCTGAAGGGTCTAAATTAGACTTTGGTTGCTCAACATTACAAAAGTGAAGATGGGAAATAGACCAGAAAAATTGTTTATGTGCATCTGTGTGTAGGTGCGTGTGTGTATGCAAATACTATTAAAAGATCCTTTGTAGTCAATTAATTAGGCACAGTGCAGAATTTGTGTTGACAGATATGGTAAATGAAGTAATCTGATAGTCATAAAAACATTGAAAGAAACTAAATAATTAAAGGTAAAAATAGAATGATAAAACAATTTAAGAAACACTTTCTCTCATGCATAAATAGTGATAGTTGGTCAGAAAACTCTGGTGCAGAACATAAAACACATGCAAAATCAGAGACGTTGAGGAGGGGCTATAACAGCATTTTCAAGATTTGTAACCAAGAATGTCATTTCTTTTTCACATTCTATAATTTCTTCCCAAAGATGTTTCAGCGTTCTAATAAGACATTTACTCTGTGGATGCGAGGCTAACACAATAAAAAAAGACTTTAAGCTTTTCCACTGTGGATGTGAATCCTTTAATTTATTGTACATAACTTTAAAGGATGCTTTAAAGGCATTAGATCACAGCTTCACTTCACAAACCCAAGAAGAGACAAAATTCTGTGCAGGTTACAGCGATTAAATCCAGATTACTGAGCACTGCCTCTCCGTGCAGCTTCTGGAAGGACAGATTGAATAATGCCACTTTGACAGAAGTTATGAATACTGATCAGACCTCATCACTGACAGGCCTCCGATAGACGCTCAGGGCCTCTGGGACTGAGCAAATGATTTGACAGGAAGATATGAAGAGCTGCTACTGAACAGGACGGGGTGGGTAAGAACTAAGATAGTTGTACATTTTGTGTTTCGTGACAATTGAATGAAATTCTAAAAACAAATATGTGTGAAGATTTAGTTTAAGAACCAAAACTTTTGATTGCGCTAAAAAAGTAATTAACTTTCAGTTCAGTTATTAATCCAGAATAAAAACCAAAAACAAATTTATTAACAGTCAACATCAAACACAATAATGTGTGTACATAATTAAAGAATAAAAAAATTTTTTTGAATCTTCAACAAAAATTCCGGTGTGCAGATTTTTTTTCTGTTTTAGAATACGTTTTGTTAAATCTTGTAGAATTGTATTTCCTCAGGTTTATGTTTTTGTCTTTCATTCATAAAACACGTGAAACTGATGCCTTTTCTGGTCCAGGTCCTAAAAGATTTTTTGTTTTGATTTTATGAAAAGTAAAACTTATGACCACAAGCGCCATGTGGTAGAGAAAACGCAGAAACGCGAGTCGAGAAGTGTTTTAATAAGAAGACTGAAGTGGGCTGAAAGATGACACAAATTCACTTTCCCATCCGTAGATGAGAGTAAGAACACAGATCAACTTGGTTGTTGCTCTGCAGATTGTTGTTTTCGTCAACTAACACTTTTCATGCTTGCCACTCTATTAGCCTCCATACTGTCTTCGAATGTGATCCAGAAGTTTCATCCGCAGATTCTGTGTCGGCTGATGCACGGTGGCAGCTCATTGTGCTGAGAGTGACAGTCTGATTCCTGAGCCTGTGCATGAGTCAGTGCCACCCTTCCATCTCTGCAGCAGGCCTCAGCCCTCATGTCTCGTATCAGCCTGACTTTGATGGACACGTGCTCCAGCTGCGCTTGGCAGGACGGTCTTTTTCAGAAACTCAACCAAAATGGCAACCACGGCGATCGGGTCGACACACGCCGTTGCCCCCAGATCCACGTCTAACGAAATCGCAGACATGCTCTCGTTTGCTCAAGCATTCAGCTGATGGTTCAAAATGCCGTTTGGCAAGACACAAGAGCTGCAAGATGTCTGCACCTAGAAGCTTGAGATGGTTTTATGTTATTTAGTTGACTCTGGTGGTGAAATTAGAAAACTGCATCCATCCAAACATTAAATAACAAAACCAGAAATAAATGTCAATTTTACCCAATTTAATAATTACACTTGAATCACCTGAGTTCTTGCCAACACATCAGTCACGGTGCCAACACTCTCCACTGTCTTTATTCAGCATGGGGGCTGAAGCAAGGCCTACTCCTTCTCTAACAGACAAAGGGAGTCCAGCGCTACGTCTATGTCAGTCTGCTCATCCCATTATATCCACTCTGCTGCTCCCAGTCGTCAGCTATGACGAGTCTTCACCTGAGTTGACAGGTGACTGTCCCGAGGCAACGCGGCACCCAACAGGGAAGCCTTAACCTGCCAACTTTCTGTCAGTCCCCCAAAACCAGCTCTGTCATGTCATCTCCCCCACGCCAATCACGGTGACACATCAAGTTTATGTCAGGAAACAGTGTTGGAGATTACAATCTAATACAACACTGCCCCAGGCAAGCGGGAGGATTGGGCCATCGTTATAAGACGGAGATGACTGTGTAAATGTTGCAGGGTCACAGAAAAATAACATTTTAAATAGAATGTTTTAGCTACGGGCTAAAACCTTGTAATATGATTGCTTGTGGAGTATGAATTGCCCAGGAGACGGCAGGCGATATGAAAATTGAGAGTGAGGAGAAGTAAATTATGCATTAAGTAAATTTAGCAAAGCATTGCAATTCAGTCAAAGTTATAAGAAAGATCATTTACATACAGTTTAGTTGGGGGATTTTCCCCATAAGCAGTACAATAAAAAGTCTACTGCATTTCATGTAAAATTGACTGCCAAGCAAACAACTAAAAATCCTGCAAATAAATGTATCCAAACTCTTCTTTTTTTTATTCCAAAAACATATGTATTTATTTTGCTTTATATATAACTAGATGGAAAATCATTTGTGCATTGGTAGAGATAGTGGCATACCACAGCAGCCACAGATTTTTTAAGGTTTACTGGGGCGAGAAGCAGCCGGTGCCATATGGCTAACCATCACAATAATAAATCAATTTCAAACGACCCATCATAATTTATCTGAGATTATTTTTTTCCATTCAGCTGATTAGGGATAGTTACTGTGGCATTCTTGGGCCTCAGTTGAAAAGTAGCGAGAAGGTAAAGCTAGAAGAAATTCAACCTGCTGCTGCAACATTATACGGGACCAACATGAAAGCATTCACAATCAGCTGACAGATTTCCTCATATGTAAATGAGTAACCTTTAGCAGGGCGCTGGGTGGCAGAGGTGGCAGATGGGCAGTAGGCATAATGGGGTGAAGGGTGACTTGAATAAATATCCCATGTTTTGAACCTTGGCTAGTTTCGCATCACAAATCCAAGAGACAAAGTAGCGCAACTCCATGTTGAGGGCAAAGCAAGAAACAACTCCTGTGTAGGAAGACTTTGGTGGATCAATACTTTAAGATTTATGTGCACATAGATAAAGGGTCCAGGAATTAACAAAGGTTTTTCTCAGGTAGATCCCAGAGAAGTGAACAAAACAGTGAACATTTTTCATTTCAACTTTATGTAGGGAAATTCTCAATAGCATTTGTAACAAGCATCTTATTTGCTGTGCAGGAAACCTCCACCACTATAGTGCATAATTTCTGAACTCCACTAAAAAGATAAATTAATAATCATGCATGTCTCATCTAAATTACTTTATTTGAGAGCTAATGTGCTCAGCAAGAGGAGATGGACCAGCCCTCTGCAAAATGTCCAGCTATTGCTCAAAGGAAACTGTGGGGAAAAAAAATAAATCAAAACCAGTTGCTATAGAAAATTGGCTTTTATTTTTGTCGAAACTCTTTTTTTTCTGTTCTTTTGCATAAAACAGTGTCAAAAAATCTATTTTATCCCTCCCCCCTTTATTAACACAAGTATAATTTATTGTAAGATAAATATGGCAAAACAAAATTCACATTAAGTAAAAATATGTGCTAATAAGTTAGAGAAATTAAAGCAAAGAAATACAAAAAACACTGCATTTCCCTATTGCAGCCTGGAATTACCATGACAGTGGCTTCCTCAATAACACAAAAGTGAGTGATTAGTATTATCGCTCAAATTGTAATTTGGCAGTTAATTAAACTGACCTTGGTTGCTATTGCTGCATCTGTAAATGGGCACCCAGAGTGCAGTTCTGACTCTCGGCCGTCTGTGAAGACCTTTGTCGTCCGTGCCCGCTACAGGATTAAGTCACCCCAGTGACAAAATCAAATTAAGCAGCTGCCACTGCCTACCTGCAGCTCAGAACCTAAAATGATCAACTTATGAGAAGCAGGGGAGCAGAGACGTAGCCCCGTCTCCTTCCTCCTCCTTGGTTTAAGACTTTTCTAATGATTAGTTTTACGACTTTTTTTTTTAATCATTATTCGGAAAAGCAAGACATTATGAATGAACTACATAAAATCTTTGTTAACGCTCCATAATAATGGATGAAAAACTGCGACACACCATTTGAAAAGCAACTGAGTGTGTTTAGCAATTAGATTTTCGGTTGTGAGAGTGGAAAATTGTTTGTTGCGCTCCAACGTAGATTTAAGCATGCAAAACTGAGAATTTAACAAAAATGCAAGCGACTGAGATCTCTGGAGTGGAACGCTCCTGAAACATCCTCGGAGAAACGAGATGAGGTCAGTGAAGTGGGAAATGTAAAATTTCATTTATAAACTTCATATGTAACCCTCTGGATGATACAAAGAAAGATGTCACACACACAGGGCATGGCTTTCGATCACTAAAGTAATATTTGAAATATTACAATTTGTACATATGATTTTTCAGTACATGTTTACACAGGAAGATCAAATCACCTTCAACCTCCACATCTTGTGTAAATAATCATCAACTTCTGTGTAATTAAGTACCCATTGTGACAGTGGTTTAAAGGCTCATAAAATAAGATAAACAACTGTGATTTTTTTATTTTTTATTTTTTAACAGAAAAGATACAATCATTTTAAGACTTCACCAGTCCAATTTGTTTGGAGGTTTTCTCTGGTTTGTTTCTTTGGACGCTAACCTGGATTTATGCTAAATGAAAACGTCACAAGGAGGATTTTTGTAATTAATCGATTGTCTGATTATCTCAATGTGATCAATTTGGACCGAAACTGAAGGAATTTAAAAAGGAGGACCAGCTACACACTTATGATTACCAACATTTTTTAACAATCAAGTTGTTGGTGTCAGATTTTGTTGTTATTGCCATGTATTGTTGGGTTTATTAGGTTTTGCATTCTAAACCTCCTGTTATGTTGTAATCTCACGTCCGACTTTGAAAAGAAATCGCAAATGATCTTATCTCTACAACAATAAACTAGTTAATTTAGGACACAGATGGAAATAATAATATTAATAAAACCTCTGTGTTGCCTTCTGTATACAGACTGAATCAAAGTGAAATGTTTGATTATTAAGACTGTGAGCCTGTGGGATCTGTTCATCCTCTGGGCCACGGCTCGTCTGTCTGTGTATTTCCCAGCTCCAACAAACTGAGTCAGTCATGTGACATGGGTGGCCATTTATCTGCTTTGCGAATTGTGTCAGGTAATAAACTGCGTCTCCAGAGAGTATTTAGCCTGACAGGAAAAGCTGATTGGGACAAAAGGCCTCTGAATCTCATTTCTGCTCCCTCAGCGTCAGGTGACTCCTGAGGTAAACATACTCCGGTGGTAAAGTTTAGATATTATCATGGCAATGGTTTCTAAGTAAATGCATGAGAAAGAAGAAAATGAGGCACAGTGGAAGATATTGCGATTGTATCCAGCAGAAAAGGATTGTGTTTGCAGGTAAATGCATGTGGGCAATTTTTGCTCAACATAAAAAATGACAAAATTTACAGCCAAACAATTCAGATTATGTAGATTATGACACAAACCCGATGAAAGCTCACCGGGATGCTGTCTTGTTTGGCTTTGTTTGCTTGAGCCTGAGAGAAACGGAGAGGGAAAGGCAGCATGGTCAGAGCAGGCAGCAGCTGTATCCACAGATGCTCATGTAAAAACATCCGTATTCACATGTTCCCCTCCACTTGTTTGTTTCCTGGTAATTTAGCCCTTCAGCACAAGAAAAAAAAAAAAAAAAAAAAAAAAGGAAAAGGAAAATGCTGCTTTGTTTTCATACTAACAAGGCAATTAGCAATCATTACAAATTTACACACTGGGCTGGCCTACAGGCAGATAACGGTAATGATTAACCAATGTATTTCATGTCCATTTTATGCATTTGCCTTTGTAAACATGTACATTATTTAGACAACAATGAGATGCAGGAAAGATAAAAATCTTTAGCTGTAACTAAGTAGATAAAGGAATGTTTTTTGCACATTATTCGTTGCAAATTAGATCAAGGTCAGCCTGACTGGATGGAGATCATATGTGAACATCAATGTTTAAGTTTCGCTACAGTTTCTCAATTGACCTAATCTTGCCATCGAAGCTCTGACTTAGCGTTTTTCTCTTTCTGCATTTTTTGCAGGATTGCCCTTTATGTACCTCCATAAACTCTGACCAGCTACCCTGGAACCGAAGAAGAGCCACTTCAAGGCATGATGTTGTCACCTTATGTGTTTATTTTCTGGCATAGTCTTGCATTATGGCAAAATAATAATAATAATAATATAAAAAGTTCCATTTTAGTCTCATTGAACCAGAACATTTTAGCAGTAGCTTATTTCTTGCCAACTTTCCAGCATATTTATAGAGTGAACAACTAACAGATGAGATTCTCCCATCCAATTTGTGGACCTTTGCAGGTATAAAATTACTATAGGCTCTTGCCTGCTTGTCTAATTCTTGATCTCCTAATGTTTGCCGGTCTGTTAGCTTCGGTGGGCGGCCATGTCTTGGCAGATGTTTAATCCTGCTATACTCGCTCCGTGTTTGGATGATGGAATGACCAGTGTTTGACAAAATATTCAAGTTTAGAATATTGTCTGAAAAACCAACTTTCAACCCCGCCTCTCGCCCGGAACGTTAGCTGGAGATAGGCACCAGCACCCCTCCCGACCCCACTGAGGGACAAGGGTGTTCAGAAAATGGATGGATGGATGGATGGAAACCAACTTTCATACATTCCGAGTCCATGTCAGGCCCGTCTCCTGGTCAATTAAGTAGAGTGATATCAGGGTCTTGAAAGCAGGTAGGTAGCGGTACTTTTGACAGTGGGAACAGATGCCACACCCTGTTGAAAAATAAAATAAACATCTCCATAAAGCTCGTCAAGAGAGGGAAACATGAAGTGCTCTAACATTTTATAGATGGCTTCGTTGACTTTGGACTTGATAAAACACAGCGGACCAACACTGGCAGATGCCGTGGCTCCCAGAATCACCCATGAAATAAACTAACTTTATGTTTCGGATTTATAGAGTTGTGCCATATGTACCTTATTTTAATGACTGCAGTTTTAAAAGTCAACAAGTAATTGTTCTGCTATGATAAATCAACAAATGCAAAAAAATTATGTTTGTTTGCATTTACTTATTTTTGATTCCCCGTTGTCTAATTGCACTGGGACAAGGTAATTCAATGCATAAAACCATTGACAGGACGAGATTTTATCCTAGATTACACAGGCTAAAAAAACATAAATGCATTCATAAAGCAGTTCTAGGTTCTTCATTGTGAGTCTATTTTTCATGTTTTTATGTCTTGCTCCAGCAGCTTATACAATCTGCACAGTAGGACTGGAGTGGACAGGTTGCTTTGTAATGCCGGTGGCAAATAATTTGCTCTAAAATTGGGGCAAAGTAAGTTTCCCCTGTGGCAACGGTCTTTGGTATGGTAGGTTCTTACATTACTGTTCCTAAACTCATTAGTTCAAGTGACGAGAGATGCAACAGCTGTGTAAAACCCACCGTGCAACTGTACGGTTCCAGTAAACATTTCCCTTCTTAGCAGACACACAGCAGATGAGATGAGGGGTCTTCTACATTTTTTGTCATCATGCTCCTGGTCGCCAGCTCTATATGGCCTGGCCTCATTTCATATGCAGATTCATCTGGCTCGGAGCAGCAGTGGCCCTTGCTGCAGAGTGCCCCTAATCGTCCCCAGGGTCAGGCCCTCTGTTTAGTGTCCCCATGGGCCAACCTCCCCCTTCGCCCCGTTTTACCTGCTTCAGCTCATATGAGCAACTATGGCTGCCATATGTGAGGCCACAGGAAAGCAGATGCTGTTTTTCCATTTGTGAAATCAAGCTTTTGGAAAGCACGCAGCATTTTGATGGTCCAAGAGAAGTCACTGAGAGAGTGCAAAGGGGAGAGGGCAGTAGAGAGACGGTAGTCGCATCCATTTGGTGCCAACACTGCCAAGTTCTGATCAAAACTGTGAGGATGTTGTTCTGACTAATCTGGAGCACGGATGTAGTTTTGTACGTGTACGAACATGGATACTTACATCCATGTTAGTACTAAGACTTCCAAGACAGTCAGTACACTAATGTCTGTCCGCGTATGAGCAGTTCCTGCTGATACTTACAGACAATACGGGGGTGAAGGTGTGTGTCATGAAAGGAAAAGCCTGAATGAAATGACAGACTCTCGCAATCGTCCACCTCTCACTGTCTCCAAACGTCCACCATCACCCAGAGCAGCCGGAGGAGCTATGACAAGCCTGACACCCGTCAGTCATGCACTCAAGAGACAGGATGGGGAGGACAGCAGCAGTCACTGTTCCACATGTTACAGCAGAGTTCTTCTGCATAAATCCAGAGTCACAGTGCCCCGCAGAAGTATTCACACCCATTTAGTCAAGTTATCAGACTTTTAAGGTTGTATCGTCATTTCCACTGCTCTGCGACGGCCTCAGAAGCTTGCTAAAGACCGTTAGTGAATAAACAGGATCATGAACATGAAGGAATGTTGGCGGCAAGTTAAAGAAATTTAAAACAGGTTTATGTTATAAAACAATGTCCCATTCTAGAGCACTGTTCAATCAATAATCTGAAAATGGAAAGAGTGTTGGACAGCTGTAAACTTACTAAAACCACCTAAACCTACAGGCGAGGCCAGCAGGTTTTGGAGAGATCCTGGAATAAAACCTATTAGAGGGCAAATCAGATAGAGCTTGACCCATTTTGAAAAATAAAATGGCTGATTGCAGAGAAAGTTGGTCCAATAAAGTAGTGGCTCAGGGAGGTTACACACTTCTTTTTCTTCTTCTTCTGAGAAGTTTTTAATTGTCATTGTCTGCGAATTAGCCTGGTAAAAATCAGCCCCTTGGACTCTGTTAAAGAATTAAATTTTACCTAATCACTAACTTTTGTTCGTGACATAAGTTAGGCTCAGTTAGCTTACCGGAAATGTCAGACGTACCGAGCAGAACAAGATGGCTGTTAATATTAATTTAATATTTCGAAGAACACAGATTGAATGGCTTGGTTCACTTCCTCCGCTACCATTGCTAAAACTACTATAATTCTAAAACAGAAAAGGAACTCATCGTCGTTCGCAACTTTTTCTTCTGTTTGCTGATTGGCTCAGTAAAAACATCTGCTGGAGAAATCCCCTTCAATGGGAGAAAACACAGACGGAGCAGTGAAGCAAGATTTGAATCAAGAGGAATTGCATGGGACGGCAATGGCCAGGCTACTCCATGATGATTAACAACATAGAATCTCGAATAAATCGAATAAATGTGTTCAAGTTTGTGGCAAAATGTGAAATATTTTGCAAAGCACAGTAAACCATTGCTTCCCATTCAGATTTTAATCTTAAGGAACTTCAATATAACATTAGCTGTTTTATTTTATATATTTTTCAACAGTCTGAAAGCAACAGACCATCAAGTTTTACATCGCTGAATGTTTTGATGTGGATGACATTAACGCCACAATTAAAGTTGTGCTGACTTGAAGTTTGAAAGGTTAGATTTCCCACAATTATGTGTCAAAGCATTGAACGACTTGCAGCCGCCCACTCCCTCCTGGCGACAAATTTCATTACCAAACCTGATGTATACAGCAAACGCAGTCACAGTTCAAATGGAGGACATAAATTTCAGCCTGTGGGGTACAGCAGTCACATTACAACCAATCAACTTTGCTCTCCCTGTACCTGTCGTCCATTCACACGAGTGAGGGGAGATGAAAGGGATATACAGTGTGATGTGTTATTTCTAATCAGCATAAATTACCAGCATACATCAGGTGAGGCTCAAATTAAAATCCTCATCTGACAAAGCAAGGGGAAATGTGCAACTTCAATCATGGATCTGTTGATTTAATGCAGTCACGTGAGCCCCCACAGAAAAAGAGTCCACCCAGTGGCCCTGATGCAGATTTTTCCATTAAAAAGGGAGGGCCACATGATGAGGGTCAGCCGAGTAGATACACCATCCTGGGATTGAAAAGAAAAGTCTTTGCATAGATTGGCAAATGCAGACATTATTGATTCTGTGAGGGACATTGTGTCAGTATAAAATCTTTATAATGATTCACGAGAAGGAAAAAGAAGCATTTTTTTTCTGAAAGGTAGAGTGCTTTATATAAAACATCAGGAAGTGTGTTTTAGAGAAGCATGATATTAACATGTTTTGCTGTGTATTAATGTAAGAAAAAACATTTAGGGTAAATCGACTGAATTTATCTCCCTCTTTTTCAGTCATACTGATCACTCAAATGGCTTTATCTCCCAATTACACTCACAAATGCACACACATTTATTCAAAGATCTGTAGGCAACTTGGCCTACAGATCAATATACCCAGAGGTATATCGACATGTGACAGGAGGAAGCTAGAATTGAATCTACAACCTTCTTATTGCAAAACCCAAAATCCCACTGAGCCATCTGTGGTTGGGTTTTGGTTTTCAATCATTTCCTTGTACTTTTGGTTCTTGCCATATTGTGCTCATGTCTCTGTGTCCATTTTATGTTCTAGTTAGACTTTCCCATCCCATATTCGTTCATTCCACTGTTCTGTAAGGAAGGTTAAACTATTTATTAGACTATAAGCTTGGTTTTGTATTTTTATTTTAGTTTTCCGAGCCTATGTTAGGTCAGTAAATGCAACGCAGCCCTGGAGACAATGTTAGTATCGCGAGATTCATAGTTTCATGTTCTGGTGTTAGTTACGGCTCTCTCTGCTCACTTCCGTCTCTGTGCTAGAGGCTGGAAATCACACAGTTCTTACATTAGAACAACTCAGTTGCCATTCTAACTCACCTGTTACTGGAAGAAGTAGAGTTCATGCAAGAGACCCTTTTTTCTGGTCGCCTATCGACACCTCCATCACACCGGAAAGCAAAAGCACGACAGTATTTTGTTTTTTAGTTTACTCTTGTGAATTTAGACTTAGTTTCTTTCACTAAATGTTGTTCCTTTCCTTTTGATTTGTGCTTTCTTTGATTCCTAGCTCAGGTCTTTTCCCCCCAACCCGCCTGTTTGCTACCTTTCACAGCTGCTCCCAATCACCTGATTTCCTCACCTGCGTCTAACGTTGTTCTCCTCGAGTGTTGTTTGGAAAAGTTTAATCAGCAACATTTTAGGAAAGTGTACGCTGTCTGTCAAGTAGTGTACATGTTTAGCCTCTTATAAAAAGAGGCTAGACGAATCTTATTTGTGCTTTGTATGGCAACAGTCACTTAGCATTGGCCCATGAATTTGGAAGTGGTTATTCTTCCTGTGTATAAAACACAGGAAAATAGAACATGTGTTGATTTTGGTCAGTACATTCACACTGGACTTGGATTCTGAGTTAAATCAAATTTGTGTGTAAAAATCAATGAATGACATTGCTTTCCACACTTTTCTTGAGAAAGAGACCCATCTTATCTTCTTCCCCCCAAATTTAGTGCCTGATCCACTGCCAGCAAGAACTCAAGTCACAACTTCCTAATCATCTGATTATCCGATCAGCTGTCCATCTGTTCAATCTGCTGCCAAAAGAAGGACAAATGTCCAGCCTTGATAGTTACCAGACAGAATGATATTACTTCCTCTTCCCCTCAATCTGGCTGCTACAGATCCTGTCCTAACTGGTTTTAATTTTTAATGACATCATATCCTGTTAGTCTTTCATTATAGATACATTGACACACAGCATGCTTTTTCACAAAATTAGCACCCCTTTTCTTTTTTTGCTGCAGCAGTATGATCTCACACTGGTTTATTTATATATATCCAGCATGAAGACCAAAACTGACACCTTTAATAAACCTGAACATGCTAGAAAATCAGTGTTGCGGACCACAGTAAAGTCAGTTTTACATGACCTTGAACTGAGAGGACGCTGTCCAAGAAAGAGGTTTCTACCCAGAACAACCACCGTCTAGCATGAATAAGGTTTATGTCTTCCTACATGAATTAATCAGCTGTCCTCTGAAGAAAAGTATCATGACTGGAGGAGACAAAGATCAAACTGTTTGGCCATATTATAAGAAGTGTGTTTGAATGGTACAAGATGATGTTTTTAAACCTAAGATCACTGAAAGTCATAGTAGTACTCGGGTTGTTTAGGTTACAGATGGAGGCACGAGAGAAAGAACTGTCAAGACATTAGCAGAAAGCCACCAAGTCTTTTTTGACAGCTGAACTCGTGAAGCTGATTGGCACAATTAATAAAGTGCACATATTTAATATTTGTATAATGTTTAAACGTGGATGATTGAGAGTTCTTGGAAACGTCCCAATACAACATGGAGGTAAAGGGAGACAATGGGAAGTCCAATTATTCAAATAAGTGTGGTAATTACCTAAGTGAGAGCTGAGGGGCTGCAGTGAATGAGAGGACAGATATTTTTTTTCCTGAAAGTACTACTTATGATCACTTATTTTGAAGATGTTCAGTGTGAAATAAAAGTGCTTGCAGCCAAATTTACAATGTTATGGATGCTTACTGTAGGAAGAATGTAAAGAGACTCATTTGTGACTTTTCAACCAACAACGTTAATTTATTTTGTACCGCTTATTATAGTGTCAACAGTGAAGTTGGAAAGCAAAAGAAAAAGAAAATTCATGCCTTGCCAGCTTTAGTCCATCCTCTAAATATCTCAAGCTCACTTGAATGAATGAAAACTGTCTGCATCCAACTTTTAAGTCTTGCCACAGAGTTCAGGTTTGTTTTCTTGCCACACATACTGTTTCGTTTGTAAGCCAAGAAGCTCAAGTTTGGTCTCATTTGATCAGACCAACTTCTTCAGTTCATGTTAAAAATAATTGTTTTATAATCTAATCCTGCTTTAGATCATTGAGCAGCTGTATTCCTGACTTGTTTGGCATGTTCCTTGGACTTATGTTTAAGTTTCTTACACATTAATTCAACTTAGGAAACCCCAGAAGTCAATTAGCTGCTCTGGATTTATGGGTATCAGAGTAGATGGGGTTGAGTACAAATTCAAGGCACTTTGAAAAGCAGATGACCTTTTAACAATCACACACCTACCCCATCGTAATCTATTCTGTAAAGAAAATACACTACAATTGGGCACGTGATTAAGCAAAATGTGTCAAATTTTAAAGCATTTGAAAACGTTTGCATGATAGATATGACCAGAAAACCCACTTCCTATCTTCTGCAAATGAAAAATAATACTATTTCTGAACCTTGTGATATCGGGTTTAGAGGCAAGAAACAAATGCAATGAGGACGGTCTTGGAACCGGCTCTCGGTGCCTAGATTAGTTTTATTGAACAGATGGCATTTCAATTTTGAACTTTTGCACTGGTGCAAAAAAAAACGCTTGGAGAGTCAGGCTGTTTTTCTCACATCACTGACAGAAGCTGCGCATCAGATGAAGGGGATGTGTGAAATAGCGTTCCCAAGCATTTGTGTCTCCATGCTCAGGACACAAACACTCAGACAGAGACGGTGCGGAGGCTGGACCATGCTGCTCTATCAGATGTTAAATGGAAAAATCCATCAAAGGCAGGAAAACCAAGACAAACTTTCCTCGAATGCTGCTGCCCATTTCATTGTCCTACGTTGTACTATTGACGGGAAATGCTGTTATATACCGAATGTGCTGGGTTTTGTGAGGTTGTACGCAATTATGTAAATGTGTAATGAAATAAACAAAGAGAGCCAAATCGTTGGGGTTCCTGTCACATCAAGAACTGATAACCAGTCGCTGATTTAATGTCTGTCCTCCACCGTCCGCTGATATTGCCCCACATTAGCGGCATCATGTTCTCAATTTTCCCCCAGCAGCATTGCCCGTCCTGGCAGCCAGCTTGCCCACGCAGGCACGAGTCGAGAGGACAACTGGAGAAAGATCACAGTTCAGGCGCAGTCAGATGGAAAATATGGAAATCAGGCGGCGGATGGACGGACCGCTGTGTGTTCCCCCTGTTTCAGCAAGCTGCCACAGTTTGACTGACAAACTGACTTTTTGAGGGTCCTGTGCCCATTCCAGTCAGAGTTTATTGAAGGTGATTTTGATCTCCTCCATGAGGCCACAGCAGTGGTGCCGCCATCTGTCACCTTGATTGCATGGCGGCCTCTCTGGGGGGAGCGCCATGGCTCCTGATCGTTTACAGATTGTGCTGCTTTCGCCTCCATAAGGGCCACATGCACAGGGCCAGATGGTGAGCATACACGCTTATTATGAGTCTTTATCTCTGTGCAGGAAGGAGTGGAACCATTAGGCCTCCCTCAGGATCTCCGCTCCTCTCTACAGCCATGCTGTTCTTCCACAAATACAGTCCTCTTCCTCAGCTGTCACTGGCCCGCGACAATACTCGCACACGCGCAAGCAAGTGCATAACACACAGGACCACTTGTCAAAGAAAAGCAAACACAGATCTATCTACTCAGGACACGTGAGAGCCGTGTTAATCCAACAGCACACACCAAAAACAGACACCTGTTCAAAATGCTAAATAAAGGGAGTATACGACATGTAGTGAGGCGGTGGAGGGGTGAGCGTTGGCCTCATGACATGTGTGACATGTAGGACTCTTGACATATGCTGAGAATGTCACATCTCTACGTGTTACGTTATGGCATCCTGCTGGATCATTGGATATAGAAGCTGGGGTCAGGTGTGACTAAAGACACATCGGTGTATGTCAGGAAACCAGGGAGAATGGGTGTCGCGTGACCGCCGTGATCTTACGTCAGTGTCACTGCCATGTTGACAATTTCATTTAGACACATGCAGAAAGCTGTGCAAGCTAGTTCTGTTCCAAGCGTTTCAAGTCAAGCTGTGTGACCTCATGGTCAGCTGTGATGTTATCGCATAATACAATGCAAAATAAAAAAGAGGGTGTGTTGAAACTTTCCTCAATTTCAGAAGCCTACATACATTTGCTTAGTGTTTAGTTGAATTACTTTTTGACTTGTGTTCGTTGTCAATCCAGCGGCTTCTGGCCATAGTCTGCTACAATTTGAGCCCATCCTCCGTGGCAAAACTGGTGTTAGTGGGTCACTTATGTAGGTCAATTAGTAATACAAATCTAAGCTTTGGTCACAAATTTCCAATGGGATTGAGATCATGGCTTTGTGATGTGACTTCCAAACATTGTTACATCAGAGCAATGTTTTGGAGCTAAGCTACTTTAGAGTCATTGTTCGTTTGAAATATCTGTTTGTGTCCAAGCTTCACCTTCCTGTCTGATGTCTTCCGCTGCTCTTTCAATTTTCCACACACTGCAGCAAACAGCTACACCATATTTCACTGTTGGTACTGTGTTCCCAGGCTTATAGGCATTCAAATTTTCCCTTCAAATGTAACAATGGTTATCATGGCTAAACAATTCCATTCATTTTCATCAGACCACAGGACATGTCTCCAAATTTGAAAATATTTGTCCCTGTGTGTATTTGCAAACTGCAGTACTCCAAAAGAGCCACTACTTTTTTGGAGCAGTGGCCTTTCGGTCCATGTTGTTGCAGGATATAAAGGTTCTTCTGTTGATTTGCACACTTCCAACCAAAACTCGTTCATCTCTGGGACACAGAATTTGTCTCCTTCCTAAGCGGTATGATGATTGGACGTATGTCTATACTTGCATATTTGAACAGATGAATGCCACGTCTTCAAGCATCTGAAAATTGTTCCCAGGAATGAACCAGACTCCAGAACTCTCTTCCTTTCTTTTCACATTCCCATCATGTCAAACAAGACGTGACAGGAAGCTGGAAATGAACCTGCAACCAGTAGAAATCATTCTGTACGTAAACTTCTGCTATTCAAGACATCAATAAATAAATCTATGGCATGTTCTCTCTATGATTACTGTGGTATTTACCAAATAGAAATAATTCTGGCGAGTCTGCCATGTCTTGCCACTCTTTATAGTGGGCTACCTGATGTATTATTTCTGTTGGGCAATGAAGCAAATCCACCTTCCACTCTTCCTTGTCTATATCTGGAAAATATCATCAGGCACTGAGCGCACTTTGCTGAGCAACTGTGTTAGAGTGCACAAATGTCCATTCATGTGTGACCGTGATTCACAAAGATCAGGCCCAGTATGAGACTCTGGCAGGAGGCTGCTGTCCCAATCCTTGACATATGCACAGCATGACCAGGAGGGTAAGAAGTATGTTCAGGATTTAAAACCGACATGTGTGACGTCAACATGCATTTGTTATGCTCCTGCGGAGGCCCAAAGTTTGTATGCTTTAATGACACTCACTGTTTAGTAAACTGGGGGGTTTTACTGCTACATGCTTCAATCGATGTCGTATTGAGCATTACTAACATCTTCAAATTTCAATTGCTCCAAGATAACAAAAAAGCATTTTAGTGCACAATGTGGCATTAAAGGCTTAGCTGCTCACAGATTAGTTTCATTTCTCTCAATTACATCTAATCCAATGTTTGAAATGCCTCAGCAAAGATCCACCATTCAAGCAAAAACATGATCTAATGTGAAGAGGTACTCAGCTCCATAAAAAGCTTCTCAAAGTCTTCACAGATGCAAACTAAAAAATATATATATTATTCCTATGTGCAAGAGCCAACATTTTGTTAAATAGTTGTTTGTTTATTTAACAGGGATGGACATTAACCGCGCGCTCCATTGTCCTTTGCTGTCCCTGATTTTCTTCCCTCAGGCGATACAGCAGCGTGTTGCACTTTTAGGACAACAGCCGGCTTTCTGTGAGGGTAAGCCCCCTCGTCACTCTCCTACACGCTGCACAAACTGACATACTGTTTGCCAGCCTGTAGTCATATTTTTGCTCCGAGCAAAGCAGAGATACGCTCTGCGTCCGCAGACTGCACCATGACTTTGGTCAGGCAGAGGACCAGAAACCTTAAAATATGTTAAAAGTACAATCCCTGATTCATCATCTGGTTTATTTGATAGCGCAATCCTAAATTTAATGGTTGGTTCAATGACACCTGGACAACATTTAAAACACGCTCCATAAATATTAAGTAACGTTGAGATGAGGGTCTTTCCAGAAGCTTAATGGTAGCCTGCTTTATTCTTTTCAGAACCAGTTTTGATAAGATTTAGATCATCTTGTTTGTGTTTAAGTTTCAATCATGTCACCCAAGCTGTGATGCTCAGATGAAAGTAAATTTGTCAGTTTATCCAAAGTCACGTCCCAAACCACCAAGGCTCAAACCAAACCTAAACCAGACGATACTGAGACACCAAAGGGACTTTCACATCAACATGAACTGAGAGGTTAGCAACAAGGAAGAAGTGTCTCCTTTAAAATCAACACCTTTGAACTCATTTTAGATTCATACTTATGTGGTCATTTATGATCCGAGGAGACCAAGACTGAGCTCTTTGGCTCTGAAGAGAAGAAACATGTTGGGAAAGGTTGAGGGAAAGCCTTCAAACTTAAAAACATTGTAAAAACTCCTGATGTCGAGTATGATGGACAAGCTCCAAATTCTTCAACTTAACCTCATATCAACAAGTATCACCTTGTATGAAATTGAGTCATTCAGCAGGATATGGTGCACAAAAATAAATACGCCTGAACAGGGTGTGTATATCTACATTGAATTCTGAAAAGCTTCCATTTAATGACAACCAGTGATGATGGGTGTATGCAAAATGTTTAACACACTGGTTTATCTTGTTGCATTTATCACAAAATATGGCAAAACATAAGCTGCACAGTTACAAAAAGCCGATAAGAGAAATGTGTACCTGATCATCAAAGAAGGTCAACTGAGCCTTTAGGGTTGCTGGGCTGTTCTAAGCAGCACCTGAACGGGACCCAAGTGCAGATCAGTCGGGTATCGTTGGGAAGTGCCACAAGCAGTTGACCCTTGCTGTCCTATCACCCGCTGATGGTTTTAACCCAGGAAACAGCAGTTAAATTAACCTCTGCGAGCTGCGACTCAACACAGCCTGCGGCATGCCAGCAAAGTCCAACCGAGCTCTTTCTCAATCACTGCCTGGTCCCCGGAAGCAAGGGACGAAGGGTAGAGGTCCCAAAAACAAAATTTTCTTTGACAGTAATCAAAATTTTTCTGAATATAAAGGTTCAGCAGAAAGTTTAGCATCCAGATTTAAAAGATGATTTGATTTGGTAAACGTACAGACCTGTGCTGTTGGACTAGAAAACTCCTTCAGTGACAATGAGTCTGGCTTTCCAATCAAATGAAGAGTCTGTTTATACTGAACACACAGTAATGTCATACGGATTTCAGTTCATGTAAAATTGGACAAAGAAATAAATTACAACTGATGATAATTGAACAAGGAAGTTGATTATTTTTTCACATAGGACAAAGTTGGTGTGGTTTGTTTTCTATTTCTAATGCTAACTTTTGTTTGACAACCAGCTTGGTTTAAAAGAGTAATATTATTAGTGCAAATGCTACTTTGAGGGGTGAACATGTCCTGCACTGGGATTCAGTGGAAACAAACGTCCTCAGTTTTGAAATAAGTTGGTAAATGAAGGTTCTGACACAAGAACCAATCGTTCTATGAGTCCGTAACAGTTGCTGTTTGGACATATTAATTGGACTCTTTAGTATACTATAACGATTAACGTCATAAAAATGCTAAAGAAGCAACAGCAGTCAAGCAGGTAAAGGTAACTGCAGCAACATTTGTTCCCTGCAGGACCTGTTGAAGTGTTTTTAGACACAAACGCCTAGTTTCAGATTGAGAGAGATCATTTAAAAAAAATTAAATGATGCTACTCAAATATACTTACTGCCTGTGTTTTTGTAGAGGATTTGGTGGCCAAACGACTATGTAACTGAGGAATCTTTTTTAGACTCCAGTGAAGACATACCATTGGAGAACAGCAGATCTGAGTTGCTTAGAGAAAGCTTCGTCTTGTTTGCGTTGGCATTGGCTCAGGGAGCAAATCTACACATACACACAAATTCAGTACGCACACTTGCTCTCAGCCTTTTTCACCCCTCTGCATCAATCTGTTCCCAAGCTGTTCCCACATTTTGGTGAAATTCCCAGGCTTATTCCTTGGCAGACAGGGACACTGGGGCTGATTACTTTAGCATGAACCCACCAAGACTGCCCAGTCTGCATGCTCAAGAATGAAAAAAATAAAAAAAGCAACAACCTTGAGCTTTTTAAAGCAATCTAAATGTTATGAATGCTAAATCACAAAGTACAACCTCGTTTAATTTTAGTACAGACACTTAAACGCTATCGTTTCCGTGCTTCACTTTGACGCAGAAAGGCAAATTCAGACTTCACCGAGCAACAGAAATTCAAAATCTGATCTGGCACCAAATCAAATGCATATTTTCTCCCCATCTTTATGTCTCATAAATTACAGTTCTGGTGTGCTGCGCAAATATTACCAAGCTGTAAGACAGCTGTGCCCCATTAAAATGTGTTATGGTTGCTGATTTCCTACAGCACACGGTCATCTCGCCAAATCTACGGCTAGTAATTAGAGGAGATGAAATGTTTAATTGTGCCTTAATTTTGATAAAATTTGACTGTCATCCATCCTATAATCAGGCATTATGCTTGCAAATCAACTTCAGCAGATGTAGGCAGGGAGACATGTGCTGACCTGACAGACATGTCTAGATGTCACAGCCGCACTCAGACTGCATAGACCCCTGGAAACAGGTTGGTGCATTAATACTGATTAGCACACTGAGAGGTTCTAATGATTTACAATCACAGATAACAAGACTGTGAGCTAGTCAACAGTCCTAGTTAACACTCTGATGCAATCTGATGTTGAGAAGTGTCCTGCGAGGCATTTTGTAACAATTTTGTTAGATTTTATGACAAGCAAGTGCATGATTTGGAAATATAAGAAAAAAAGAAATCTTTCTTATGAATAATAATCTGAAAAGTGTGGCGTACATTTCTAGCCCACCCCACTATTCAGCATATTTCTATATTTAGTTGCACCTTTCTGATCCTTCCCTGCTGAAGAAAAGTCTCCCCACAGCATGATGCTGCCACCACCATGTTTCACAGCAGATATTATGTGCTCCATAAGATATGTGGGGTTTGTTTTCACAAGTTTAGCATTTAATACAAAAACTTTTATCTGACCTTGTCCCACATGTTTGCTGTGTTCCCTGCATGACTTGTTGTAAATTGCAAATATGTCTTCTTACGGTTTTGTTTTGTTTTCACCACTGTTAAATAAAGGCCCAATTTTCAGAATATGCCTGCTCAGGAAAAGCAACCCCCATAGCATAATACTGCCACCGCCATGCCACATTTCATCTTGTTTTTCGTTGTTGTTGTTGTTGTTGTTGTTGTTGTTGTTGTTGTTGTTGTTGTTGTTGTTTTTAATAAAAGAATTTCAAAAAAACGTGCATCATTTGTTTTACTTCACAATTCTGCATCACCTTGCGTTGGTTCGTCTCATAAAATTCCATATTCAGAAGATTGGTTTGCAAATGAAAATGAAAGAGGTTTGAATAATTCTCCAAGGCACAGATATGGGGAGTGCTAATAACCCGATTACTTCGCAGCTTTGCGAACAATCGCGGTCCAACAGGAGCGGCGCACGCGGGTGATCGTGTCAGAATCGCAGGACAACAGGGAGGAAGCATTCTCTGACAGATGGATGACAGGAGTGCAGGAGTGGGAGAAGGTCAAGATGGGAGAGATGTACACAAAGCCTTCCTCACTGACGGCCAGAGAGCGTGTGATTTCTCAGGGTGCTAAACCGCGCAGCTCTGCCAAAGCACGACGCAGGCGAACTGACAAGGGCCGCTTCGTGGGGATGAAAGGACTCAAGATGACGCGGAGGAGAGGAGCCATGATAATGGCGTAATGCAACAAAAGGCTGGACTGTTGGGTCAATATCCGACTGCTCTCGAAAACACTGAGAAAGAGCGTGTTGGGGTTTATTTATTTATTTATTTATTTATTTATTTATTTTCATGAAAGAGTCGACCTGTGAAGGAAATTTGCATATTTATGATCAACGTCCTCTGTCGAGAGAGTCCGCTCCCTCCCCTCGAGACATTAGGGGTGATTATTGTCATCCCAGAGCAAGTCAGTTTCCCCCAACATCACAGCATAAAACATATCATTACAAAGGGCCACGACAGGAAATGAGACGCAGGGCAGGGCTCCAGGAGCAGCCCATCCTAATCGCAGCGGCCAACTGTCCCCCCCCCCACCCACCCACCGTCCATATCGGCTCGTCTGCCACAGCTTTAAGCGGCAAGCGTGGAAGGATTTCACTGCAAACTTCTGAGTGGATCTGCAGTGGTAGGACATCCTGCCTAACATGTGGCACCCACAATAATTACGGCAGAATTAACACAGGCGGGTTTATAGCCCTTCTGCCGCCGGGAGACGGCTGCCAGATAGACACAGGCCTCATGTTTGAGCAGCCGTACTCGGGTCCAGACGCCCACCCGTCTCCAACACTTCTCACAGCAACAACTGTTCCGCAGGAGAGGACCACTTTCAGCAGAGCTGCCTGTCACAAGCCCTCTCATCCTCGCTGCAAAGGCTGCATAAATCGAGGGAAATGGCAAACTACAGCGTGAGAGGAGCCAAATGAATATTGTTAGTGGTAGACTTATTCTCCACATCTCAACCACCTGCTTCGATCGTTGTCAATCCCTTACACCACTGCCATCTCAATAGTGGCCATTTTGCTTTTAAATATGGAATAATAGTTAGTAGTTACTAACCACATTGACAGAACATGTTGCTGGTAACATGCACTGTTCATATTTTGTCTTTTTGACTTGAAGATTTAAACCAGTGATGTCCAAACTTTTACCATGTGGACGAAAAATATTGTGTCGAAAGTACGCAAAAATAAGTTTCTCGTGAAATGATTTTTTTTTTTAATATACCTGCTCAAAAATAAACTAAACAGGCAATATTTTAATAAAACATTGTCAAAAATATCTTCTATTATTTTATCTTGGGATAGAAAAATTGTTTACTCTATCCTTTTCAACAATAAATTTTTTTTTTAGAAATATTCTTTATTGTCCCACAGTGGGGAAACTGAGGTGTCACAGCAGCAGAGTGACAGGGAATCAAGGCATGTTGCTTCACAGAAATTTAAAAAGCATAAAGAATATATAAACAAGAAAAGAACCTGAGTCACTTCTCTATAAAAGTGCTCCATTTTGTCAAATTTAATTAAAGGGTGGCTTTGAGCGAACGCTGCTATGTTATGTTCACTTAAAGTGAGAGCAAAACACATGGTTAATGACAGATAATTTGCTCGTCTTGTATGTTTTTTTTTTTTTTTTACTTTTAAGGATAATTTTACTTTCTAAGTGAAAATATTAACATAAATTTAAAAACAAAACTGCCCATCAAATGGCCTCACTGGTTTAAACTCACTGAGGAATTAACTCATGCAATAGCTTTAATGGAATCAGATCTTCTTGTCTACAAACAGAGGAGTTTGTTTTGTAGATAACAGAACAAACTCTTGTATATATGGTGAGTGAATCGGGCATCCAGACCCTTTAAAGCCTTTGAGTTTCCCCCCGTCCTTATCTGTGAAGTGCCACAAGGGATGGGACATCAATAAAAAAAGAAGAGGCAGCCACCCTCTTGTCCTTGATTTCCTTTTTTTTGTTGTTCCAGGATTAAAGAAGAACATTTGCATTTTGAAATGCTATGATCAAAAACAATTACCCTCCTCCATCTGTATTTTTCTCACAGCAAATGAAGCAGATTACAAGCTTTGCGGAGCACCGGTTCCTTCCCTGCCTCTTTCTCGCCGGCGATATTTGAAGTTTCCTGCAGTAACTTCATTAGCTGTATTTTGTCCAGAATTAGTGGAGCGTGCTGAAAATTGCTAATGACAGATGTTTCTCCACACTGTCACACTCCTTGTATCATTTGATTTGGGAAGCAGCATACGGTGTTCTGCTCCATCAGTATGTCACAGACTGTCTGCAAACAGCTGGTCATAACTCAGTTCAGTGAAAACCATTACTTTCCAATGAGGAGCTGGATGGGGTCCAAATTGGGGTTCTGGCATGGCCCCGGCGGCACCCGTGACGCACTGCAGCCCTGCATATCGCAGGTATACATGAAGGAGTGGCGAAGAGGTTCTCTATGAGCGCGCTGCCTGCTCTGCAGATAACAGGGTCCCTTAGAGATGGGTTTTATGAGAGCAGCCAAAGGGGATGAAACCCAGACGAAATTTAAGATGCAAAGAGCCTTATATTTACACCGGTTGTACCTTTATACGCTTTGGTTTGCTACGACTACAGATTTCATTGTATTTTATTGAAATTGCACGTGAAAGACCAACGCAAAGCGGCAGAGGATTGGTTGAGATTGGATTTATGTTGCAAAACCACAAAAAGTGTTTTGCTCCAGTTTTTAGTGGACACGTCTTAGTGCACTTGAAATAAGACAAAACTAACTTACAAGTAACTTATCAGCAAGAAAAACAAGCTTGTTTTGAGTAAATATTAATATTGATGAAACAGTATTGGTTCCATAATTCCACTTATAACATGAGAAAAATGTCTTATGAGTGAAATAAACCTGGACTTTAACTAGGCCGTTCAACCACATTGGTATGTTTTGATCTTAACCATTCTGTTGTATTTTTGGCTTTATGTTTTAGGTTGTGTTCTTCCTCTCTCCACCAGTATCAATATTCATCTGACCAGTTTTCCTGTCCATTTAGCAAACGAATCACCTCAGCATGACGCTGCCATCACCATATTTCACCTTTGAGATGGTGTGTTAAAAGTAATGCACCGTCTTCCTGACATAGCACCTTCTATATACGTCAAAACATTTTATTTGGTCTTATCTGACCAGAGCTTTGGTAAGGTCAGAGTTTGCTGGAAAAGCAAAGTAAAACCTTGAAACTTGTGGCTCAAGATGCGTTAAATGATGTCGGAAACTCTGGTTCGTTGGAAGCAAATCACCCAAAAATGAAGGATAGTCCAGTCCTTTATTTTACAGCAAAACACCCCCGAATTAATAAATTGATTTTGCTTTAAAGTCTGTTTTATATGATTGCTGTTGTGAAAATATCTCCATATTGAGTCATTCTTGACTCTTCCACCTGATGTAACGATCAGAACTTGAGGACCCGAAATTTCAGTCAGACACAGAATAAAAGTTAAGTACTTTAATTAGGGATGGGGAAAAGGACAGGCAAGCAATAGAGTTCCTTTCAGAGGGTCGGGCAGAGAACGATGGTCAGGGCACAGAAGAAGGTTCCAAACTCACAAACGATCACAGGCAGACTAAATCCAAGGGCGAGGCAAGAGGCAGTAGTCGGAAGGCAGAAACAGGGTCAGGTCCAGGAAACAGAGGCCAGAGGAGTATCCAATGAGGGCTAGGCAAGGCAGGGAAATCCGAGGGGCAGAAAAGTGTTCAGATCGTGGTCAGGTCAGGAAGGAACGCTGGATATTTACTCACACGGTGGCTTTCAAAAATCTGGCCCCGTCTGCCCTCCTGAGAGTGAATATAACTGCTGGTGACCAGGTGGGAGACATGAGCCTGATTGCGCTTCAGCGCAGCAGCATGCAGGTGAACCAGATAAGCTTGATGAGAGGTGAGTGCAATGGAGGAGAACATGGCAGGCAGACGGGCCAGAAATATTACACCTGAGGCTTCATTTGCTATGAAAAGTATTAAAAAGAGCATGCAACTTTTACCAAACATCATTATATTACACTCAGTAGCAATGTGAGACTCTTTTTATTTGCCAAAGGCAGCAATATATGTTGTTTTACATGGTTGAACGTTTCACATTATTCTGAGTAAATATGCTGATGATTAATGATCACGGTGAGACAATTTTCCATCTTAAGGCTTAAAATTATGTTCCTTCTAAAACCAGACGGGACGTTTCCCTTTGCTTACTGTAAAGCAATGGTACGCTGTAATGATGTAAAAGGAAGCCTTATGATGAAAGGCTGCCTTTCATCATAAAGGAAGCCTTTAAATTCAGTACATTTAATTTTTTTTCTTTTTTTTTTTTACAGAAATCAAAAATGCAGAAATTGTAAAGCATGAATTTTATGCAATTAATGTAAAAACTAATGTAAAGTTGCAGTATAATTACATTTTTTTCATTGAGATTTATTTATTTATTTATTTTGTGAGGCTAAAAGCTCTGGCCACCAAGCGCGGACTGTGTGCCAGGACATCTCACAGCTCAGCTGCTGCCTGCATTCAGCAGAAGTGTCATTGACACCTCGCTCCATCTCTAAAGATAAGGCAGCTATGACGTTCAGTGTTCCCAGGCTCTGTGTGTGTGTTAGTCATTATTGGGTCCAACTGGTAAAGAGGCTCTGCAGCAAATTACCATGCTGACAGCATATGGCAAAATAATCAAAAATCATTCATTTTAGACACAGCTTCCTCTTTTTCAAAGGATTATATTGTTAGAAAATGTGAATTAAATTGTTTCAAAAGGTCCATTAGTCAGTGATTCATTAGCTACAGTGCAATGCAACCGTACTTATAGTAATTTTATTGTCATTTATTTCATAAAGCAATAGCGATCCAAATGAAAATAGCTTATTATTTACTAATAAAAATCTGAAAAATGGGATGTGCAGATGCAGTTCCTTCCTCTTCAGCACTTTATAAAAAATTATCTTTCTTTTGTTGAAATTACTCCTCCAAGCATTAAAACTGAAAATTCATCCCAGTTCAAGCTCAGTCAGGTTGGCTGGAGATCGACACCTTGTTGAGAAATTCCAATTGGATTTAGGGATGGACTTTGACTGAGCCGCTCTAATACATGAATGCACTTTGATCTAAACCATTACACTGTTGCTTTGGTTCTATTTTTTTTTAGGAGTGTTGCATGTAAATGTCTTCTGCAGCCTCAACCAGGTTTTCTTCCAAGACTGACCTGCTTCTTGTTCCCATTAGCTCTTACAAGTGCCACAGTCTTTGTAAAAACAAAGAAGTATGCCCACAGAGGGTACTACAGAGTTACCATACCCTAACAACACAGAGATGTTATGTTTACAGTATCGGTCAATATCAGGTTGTTTTGTCTCTTCTGTTGGTGAACAAACTGACAAAAAAGGGAGAAGAATTGAAATAACGAAGATGAATGTGTTGACTCGGTTCTATGAACACCGTCCTTTCCAGTCCCTGTGGATTGAATGTGCGCTGCAGAAGGTCGTCCTCTCAATCACTGTAATAAGGCTGATCCCAGTCGGAGCTGTGACGGCTCCGGGAGGAGGATGTCCTCGTTCTGGTTTGCACAAAGGGATTCTGCTAACAAACTGGAATCCTTCCATTACTGCCCAGTAAACTGTATACAGACCATTTAAGGAAACAATATCATACCAATTTAAGGTCCCAAGCTTTGAGGTGTTGATGATTTATTAAAAGAGGCATTGTAGTTCTGAGTCAGAGACACTGCCAAGAGGCTAATGGTAACTCTGGAGGAGCTGCAAAGATCCAGAGCTCAGTTCAAGGAATCTGTTGATATGTCAATTCAACAGCAATCCTAATAACTACTTTTGTAATTATTTACAGTAAATATATTCATGTGTTACAATGGTCCACGTAAATCCAGGCCTAAGTTTGAAATCTTGTGTTTACAGATTCTCCTTTTGTATGTGAAGCTTAAAATCTTTCTCCTATAAAGAAAATAAACATAGGGATTTATCAGTGGAAAAGTCAAGATTCACTTTAAAAAAAAGAAATAATTCACATTGTAGCTCTACACTTTATTTGAAGGGGTGAGTATAAGACTGACAAGACAGTGTCATAAGCAATACGTATCACCTTACATGAAAGGTTTACTCTTTTAATTGACTTTTTATGCACATTTTAATAGAACTTTGCATTAAAATGATCATTATTGACCAAATAAAGCAAAGCTTTCGCTTTTAATGAACTTTTAGCACAACTTTTAGAGCAAATTTGCATTAAAAGTGTCATTATTTACCGAGTGACACTTCACGACAACAGTCCTAAACATTCATGAACACTCCTTTATTTGTCATGTTTATGACAGTGTCATGTCAGTCTTATGCATGCCCCTTCAAATAATGTGCCACTAAAGTGTCAACTAAAATGTGAATTGTTTGTCAACTAGACAATCAATTGTCTAGTTGTTTCATGAGTTTCTTTCCCACAAGAAACAAAAAGCTGTTGTGTTCCCTCTTTACCTCCGGTGTGTTGTCATCGGATCAGCCAGAGCAATCTGGAGGAATATCGTCCATGATGCTGCAAAGTTGTCTCTGCAAGGTTAGACTCGTTTATTTCTCACATCCGTGTCGCTTTCTGTGCAGAACAGTGAAGCGTCGCTATTTAGTCATGAACATTATTTGTGCTTTCATGGTCACATAAGCAGACAATGCTTGGGATGTCCCTGCTTTTAATGGGATGTTTTCTTTTTTAAGTGAGCTGTAAAGAAGCATGTCTAATGGAGTCCTACCTCACATTCCTCTCGTTGTGGTGCAGCGATGCGGTCGGCCTCTCGTGCTTTATACAGTAGGTGTCAAATTAAGGCAAAAGTGACAGTATTAATACCTTTAACGCAACTAATTGCTGTTAATAAATGAGATATCTTACCGTTTTTCTTCGCTGATCGTTGTCTTCAGTCCCCTGACCCAAAACTGACAATTGTGTTAATTACGTCTGATGAGGTTAGGTGACACAAATTTACATTTAACTATGTTACAGTGAGAGGAAGAGGATGTCGCACCCTCCGAGTCATCAGCTCAGTCTGCACTAATGACTCTAATGCTTCCTTGAATTTAGTATTTAACACAAATCTATTTGAGGCTCAACCCAGAAAAAGAAGACTGGAGAAAATTATGTGAAAAGGACAAGAGGATGACGTTTTTGTCATGAGGTGGGGTTGTTGGTGGTGAGGAGAGACGCTGAGACCCAGGTTATAGTGATGATGAAGATATTTAATGATGAAGATGCTCAAACAGTCCAACACAGGCAGCACGGCAGAGAGACAGGCACACAGCCAAATACCGGTAGCAACTGGTAAACAGGACTTAAACGAGAGCTAACGCTTTCCAGGACTTAACAGTTCTACTGGAGGCGAACACTAGACGTGAGACAAACGACAAACTTAGACAAGGACCCGACGAGGAACACAGACAACACGTGGGTTTAAATACACACGGGGTAATTAAGGAAACGAGACACACCTGGGGATCAATCGGGGAGGACAGGACAGAGACTCACAGGGAAACAGGAAAACATAGAAAAACTCAAAATAAACACAGATCATGACAGTTTTACAATTTTTGATCAAGCATACGGTCAGTTAAAAGAGCCTAAATAAAATAATAATGAGACATGTCATAACTCCTACAGGAGAAAATACTTACATGTATCCAGAGATATTTAAATGTGTCATTTCTGATTGTATTGATAAATAATTAATCATGAAATATGAGATCATTTTTTTGACATTTTGAATTTATGATGCGTTCTGAATGTGATAGTATTTGATTATTTTAAAGTTCCTTTGTCCCCACCCACTGACACTGATGGGTAAAGCATAGAAACAAATTCATGATTTGCTTCAGCACATTACCACAACAGATTCAAAAGTAATTATAATTTTTTGAGGGGTAAAAACAAATAAAAATATTTTTAAAATTTAATTTAATATCTATTTTTACGTTAATTATATATTTACCTATATTTCCCCCCACAACCCTGTAAAAATAAATGTGTATGTACAAAGGCTGAACGGATGGACAGATAGATTTATCTATTTAATCACTGAATATATTTTGCATGTATTTATCTTCAATTTGTATTATTTACTGACACATTAAGTGATTATTTAATTATTTATAGCAAGTGAAATTAATTTTGAATGTCCTTTATATGTATACTTTTAACGTTTATCACTTAATTACATTTATAATTAATATATACACATACACATACTCATTTATTTATTGTACATTTTTCAAAATTTATAATTTTACAGACTATATAAAACACTTATTTATTGAATGGAAGCATCTTTATTACTTGGTGCTATGATACCTCCTTAATATATTTTTGTTTTTTAATACTAGAAAAAAAAATCTAATACGGTGAAAACTAAAACGAGTCTTATAGTTTTTATATAAATGGAGACTTTTTAAATGACATTTCCTGTTTTATTGTGTCCGTCTGAATCTCCCGACCTCCAATACGTGTCTGTCGACGTCTCCCTTGTCGTTTCTCGGCCATTGCTTCAATGAAAAGCATCTCTCAGCTCAATCCGGCATGCACTGAAGCTCCACTTCGATTTCTTCAAGAATCCCCTTCCAAACAAAAGCTCACATTTATCTCCATAATTGGTCGCAGCATTTAGGTGGATAAAGTGGTTATTACTGCATTCCTTCGTTCACTTCTTCCTCTCCACTGCTCATTTCATCCTCTCTCTGTTTATTTTTTATTTTTTTTATTTATTTTTTTTTTATGAAACTGTTGAGCTGGTAAGTTCAATGCAGAGGCACGTATGCACTCTGGAAAGGTAATCTAGCAGCCAGTTGAGCCATGACAAATAGGGACAGCTGGCCTAATTGAATCATTTGAGCTAAGACAGCTCAACTTGGTTATCCCCTCTGCAGCCCGCGCTGATATTAGTGTGGGAATCATTAGCCATGAAATCATGTCTGCTCTCTTCGACTGCATCTTTTATGACATGACAGCCAGCCCGGCTTGTCTCTTTCGCTCTTGCGCCGAAAGGAGCCGTTCATCATAAACAGGCAGAGGAGAAGGCAACCGGGGCTGAGTGGGATGTCTTTTTGTCTATTTCTGGGTGGTTGTGCTTATTAGGCTGTTTCGCCAGATGACAAGAGCAGTGCATTGTAGTTAACAGCAGAGCCCGAGTGCAACCAAATGATATTCTCCTCTGTCGGATTCGGAATATTGCTTTAGAAGATACTGTCTTTCTTTTTTCGGTTAACCCTTTTTAGTCCTTTTCTGTCGGCCTTTAATGAGGCACAATTACATCGATTGAGGCCACTCAAGAGTAATGCAATTGGGTTGAGCATGATGGGCTCCGGCGGAGGACTAGTGGGCCCCTAGGTGGAGGAAAACAGGGGTACCGCATGTTGTGAGAGCTCTCTGGTGTCACAGCCTGTTTTCTGTGCTTCTCGCTGCAGGTGCTCACAAAGCATCCCGGGCAAACGTCAGAGACGAGAGGGAGAGAAAAACCACAACAAGGAGAACAAGGGAGCAAATACGTACGGAACAAATGGGAAATTAGTCAATTGTTTGAATTTTATATGGATAGAGCAATGGCTTCTTATGGCATTTGTTGCAATGAGATGAAATGTGGAAAAAGTTCACCGGTACAGTGAGATTATCCCCTCAATGGATGGTCCTTGTGCTCTAGCTAATAATGGACATCCATTCCAGAGAGATCATGCCTGGTTTAATGGAGCTCTTACTGGGGGTACTGTGCAATGTTCAGGCCCATTTCCTTTTGACTCACATTGCAAAGGGGGTGGCATGACCCCAATGAGACGCCTGCTTTCCCCAGGTGTCAGTGAGCGATGCTCTTCTGCAGAGGAGGAGCAGGTGACCGAGGAGACCCCTCTTCACCCAGCCGGGTTGGGCTGAAGAAATAGACGTCCATGTGGGCTTACCAAGTCTCAGCGGCACCCTTCGGCCCCCTCGGGGGTCTCCTGCCCACTTTCAAGGAAATTTTGACATCAGCAATTATTGAGCGTTAGGAAGTGACAGGTCTTGTTCTAGGTTTCAAGCAAGCGGACTGACGGCTACCACTCCAGTTAAGCCAGTCCACCGAACTAACTGAGCTGTGTGTCTGTTTTCTTCCCCTCAGGGCTTTTTAGATGAGGTTCCTTCCCCCCCTCTCTCTTTCCCTCTCTCTGGATGTTTACACATCATTAGGGTCTCTGTCTCATCTCTACTCCATGTAGTCCATGGTGAAGCAAACAGCAGAAAGGAAACAATGCCGCAGAGGAGGCAGCAGGAAGTGAGAAAACACTTGACTTTGTGTCGATCAGCTTGTGCACTGTCAAAACGTTCTTGAGATAAAGTTCCACCCTATCATTGTGATTTTAAATTATTTTGTTTTGCAATTAGGAGCCGTCGTGCCAGCTACCGCAAACGTCTCTACCGAAAAATCTTTCACAAACGAAAGTCTGAAAAATGCAGCCCGTGTTTGTAATCGGTGAGGTCTATTACCTGCAAATAAAATCCAGCCCATCTAAATGCCTTCATAAGTCACATAATTAACAAATAGAGCCCATCTGTGGGCAATTTAATCTAAGTATGAATCCAGCTGTTCTGCGAAGGCCACGGAGCTTTGTTAGAGCACATTAGCGGGCAAATAGTTTGAAGACCAGGCAGATGGGTCAGGGATAAATTGGTGGAAATGTTTAAAGCGGTGGCAGGTTATAAAAGAATATTTCAAGCTTTGCGTTCATCACAGAGCAATGTTTAATATGCCATCCTAAAATGACAAGGGTATTACACAATGCAAGCTTCAAGGCATGGCCGTCCATCTAAACTGGCCGGCCGCAGACAGACCCATCGTAGCTCTGGAGATGGGAGGATCAAAGTCCAAAGTACAATGACCTCAAGAAGAGTGATGCAGTTTCTTCAACAGATACAGGACAACTTCTAAGACCTAAAGATAAAAGTTAAAAACTGTTGGAGGCTACACAAGACTTGAGATTGGTCAAGGTCAAGATAACTACCCAAAACATGCAGCTAGTGACGCAATCCGATTGTTTAGAGCAAAACGTTTTCATCCAATCTGACTGGCATGCAGTTATTTAGCCAATAAAAACTAAACATTTCCAATAAAAACTAAACATTTTACATCTCCAGAAATGTAAGGCTGGACGAGACATTTTCCAGAAGAACTGCACCCCCTGAAAAGTATCGTCTCAGGTGGGCTGAATAGAAATCATCAGTACTATTTTATATTTTTATAGGTAAACAGATTTTTGAATGCATTTTGAAGGGATTCACTACTTTGTGTCGGTCACAAAACTTCGACAAATTTTCTTGAAGCTTGTGGCTGAAACTGCAACAAAACCAAAAGAGCTATACTTTTATATTATATTTTGTGAGTACCATATATGAATTTCCGCTAACATTTTTTTTTAGAAAATTATGCAATTTATATGTTTTAATTCCAATAACCTGGACGTCATTCCAAAGTACTTCTGCATGTTTCTTTAGACTTTGTCTATTTGAAAGGAAAGTCTGTCTCCTTAAAGAGAAGCCGAAGCATCTTAAAAGAAACGTGAAAATCTGACTTCTGAAAGGAAAAAAGTAGCAGCAGGAAAGTGTGTTGTGTGGCAGACACGTTAGACAACACTGGTAATGAAGCATTGGCAGAAAGCGATAATTATTTTAATTAATGATAATGATTTTAATGATTCAACATTTTGGCTAATTGATTATGATTGATTGCACATTACCAAACAAGGAAAGTGAATCAGGGAGGTAATCAGGGAGATGACAGCACGGGTCAACACTACAGCGTGACGGAACATACACTACACATGCTAATCAGACCCAGAGAGACGGAGAGAGGGAGCCGCAGAGACGGGCAGATGGAGGCGGGGAGGATGAGTGGAGCAGGGAAGTGGATTAAACGAACTTAAAGGTAAAAATGCCAGACAACAGGAAACATTTAAAAAACTTTCTCTCTCTCTCTTTCTTTGTCGGTTATTTGCGCGGGATTTTACGTGCTCTTCAAATGCTGAAGTACCTCAGTGTCAGGAAGGAGGTCCTCCATCTCCTGCTTCCTCATCACATCATACAGGACTGCTGACCTCTGACCCAGACAGTGATTAACGTTTGAGGCTGGAGTTCCTCTTCTCCGTCTCCCCTTCCTGTACTTGTCACAAGGATTTTATCACTTCTCAGGCTCCCCACTCCACCTCCATCATCAGCTCCTATTGTCTAAACCTTTCCACCTCTCTTATAGCCGGTGGAGTTTGTAACATGCAAATTTCATGCCGAGGTGGTGCATGGCACGGTGGAGTGTCCTGGCCTTTGAACTTCCACCCCTGCCCCCCGCACGGTTTTCTGTCCATGGGTGGACAGAGTTTGAGTTTAATTAATGAAATGTATGATAATGTGATTTCTTTAATAGAATGACAAAGTCTAATGGTGTTTTGTGATTATGATTAATATGGCTCTCTGGTGGGAGAGAGCATCAGCCAGCCGCTAAATGAGGACCTCAGCTCCCCTCGGTTCCAGTGCTGGACACATTTCAGCTTCGCCTTGGATCTCTTAGCTCAGACAGTGCAGAGCGTCTTGCAGCTCAGTGCTTTCTAAAGACAGTTTAAGATTTTTGGAGAGTACCTGTTCTGATAACTCACAATACATGGATCAGTGCAAAGGTACTTTAACAAAGAGATTCCTCCCATTGGACATGTAAGGCTGGTTCATGGGGGAAGATTGTAGAGCAATGTTGAGTTTTTGTCTTGTTTCATCACATTCACTGCTTGTTTTTTTCTTGTAGGTGTGTTTTTTTTGTTTTTTTTCCCCTGTCAGCAGGTAGGACGTCCCCAGCCACCAGTTACTTTCATCGTTACAGCTGGTGTCTATAGCTACATTTGTTTGATTTAAAATATAACAAAAAAATCAAAATCCAAACAAATCTGTAATTTTTTTCATGACACAGTTTGTGTGTTCTCTCCTGAAAAACTTAAGCTTTAGCTTTAGCTTTGCAACCAAGAGGTAACACGTATCTTTACCGGGTAATTAGACGTTCTTGATCAAAACGCTCTCCTCCTGACACTTTAAATCACCACCTGTCTGAAGGTGGCTTGAAGGACTCATGTGCAGCCATTGTCTGGAGAGACAGTAGGCCTAAAGGAAGCGATTCGCCACAATCGTTTGTCACACTGATATTTGGTAAATGTGATAATTAATACTGTAATTTCGCTAAACCCACTCTGTGAGGGCCGTAATTAAAACTGATGTACCTACTTAGCGCACCAAGCATCACAGGTGGGCCCAAATTAATCTGCAAATAGAGCTAAATTGCCTGTGCTTAGCGTTTTCGTCAACATCCCTCACTTTGGGGGGAAGAATCGGTAATTAATTCTGATATAACAAAGCCATAAATTTGAGGTTAAACGCAGCCTTGACAACAGACGCGATGACAGCAAGAGACCTCATCTAGACATCCCAGATGGGATCCAAGAGTCCGCTTTCTCCCAAGAACTTGGCTGAGACTTCTTTTGACAACTGTTAGCTGCAGTAAACACAAGAGCAGACATTCGGAGGCAGAATCTCTTCTTACTTCCCTGTTCAAGTCTTTTGGGGGACATTTACATAAATTGAACTGAAAACCACCTTTGGGGATGCAGAGTAAAAACTGAAATGATTGCGTCCGGATGGAAGCCAAATGAATGAGTGCTTTTTTTTTTTTATTTCGGCATGCCGGAAAGTGAAGTTGCATTCACACAGTGGTGGAAAAGGAAAAGTACATGCAGTTGCAGGTTTTTCATACTTCTGCAGTACCTCAACAATAAGCCAGAGGTTGTTTGACGAGTCAAACTCACATCCTGTTTTAGTAAAAAGCAAATCACTCTACAAGGTATTTTTTCAGTCAGGTTTAGAAAAAAAGTTCCCTTTTTCAATCAAAAGTTTGTTCAGCTGAAACTAGAAGACTACAGTTCAAGTATTTGATAGAAGAAAATGGAGAACGAACAAAATGTATTTCAGATTAGTTTCATTTTGGAGAGGTAAATTATAGAATAGTCATTGTTATGAACTGTGAAAATGTGAACAAGTGTGAAATGATTAACAAAAGTAAGTGACATATGTCAGTGTTAAAACTTTGTATGGCTTTATGTTCTGCTGCGTCGCAGTAGGGACTGTTATGGAGAAACGGAGAAAGCAGAAGTTTGCAGAAGTTTCTGAATAATCCCAGAAACACATCCAGCCTCACTTTCATCACTCAAAATAAGAGTCTATGATTCAGTCATTGCAGACCCTGAAAAAAGAAAAAGAGTGGTAGAAATTTTCTTCACAGTGAAATAAAAGTGCCAGTTATTGCAAATGCTTGATGAATGTTCTTTGCTGTCCAGGGTGGCAGAAGCTAGGCTTAGGAGGCAATTACTTTTTCACATGTTGCCAGGATAGTGTGGATAGATTTTTCCTTCAATAAATATTTATCCGATATTCCACAAGTTTGATTATGTGAGACATTTTAATGAGACAACAAAAGAATTGCAATTGTTTTTTTTTTCACATAACTGTTTTTAGTTTTGCAAATTTCCAAAATAAAAATATAAACGACAAGCACAAAGTTAAACGAAAGTGGAAAAACTCTCACTATCAGAGATTCCCTTTGTTTGTTTGTTTTGGACAGAGCAGAAACTGGCTCCTGTGGGTATTGTTGAGGGAAAACGCCAAATTAAACTAAACGACAGTCAAATCAAAGAAATAATCACATATTTATGAATATTTAATGCGGTCATGGCAAATAAGGCGAGTAATTAGGACTTTCCGTGATTTAGTAAATTGTTATTTCATGTTAATGAGAGATCTTCAGCTTTTTCCCGATGAATAATTCATAAAAGAAGCCCAGAAAGTTTTTTTTTGTGTGTGTGTGTGTGTGTGTGTAGAACGAATCAGGAAGTTTTCTGTTGATCAGACGTGCACACGTGTGCAGAGACGCACGACTGCACAGCTTTTGTTTCACTTCTTATTGCTTTTGTTCAGCTTGATCCTTGATACTTCTGGAAATGGCAACATTTTTTATGTACAAGGCAGCCGGCTCTGAGTAGTTTTGGAAGAAGAGGTGATACTGGCATCACGCACAAGCGCCTGTTCATGGCCGTTTTTGCTCAACAAGTATCCAAAGAGGAATAGTTTATAAATTCAAAAAGAGGGGAGGGGGATAAGCTGGTGAGATGGAAGACAAACGCGCCACTGGCTGTCAAACATTTCCGGAGCGCCAGGATTTTGTAAGTGATCGGTGGACAGAGGAGATCCTGGCTGACTTGAGGGGGTTGAGGGGGAGCGGGAGGGGATCTCCTTCTAAAGGGGTTAATGTGAAGGCGGGGGAAGAGGATGTGGGTGGGGCAGGAAGGGCAGCGAGTCAGAAAACAAGAGCAAAACAAATCTGTGATCTGGAACTCTGAGAGCAGCCACTCAGGAGGGATTAATGAGAAGTAGGAGGCTGTGAAATTATGTGGCCTTTGAGTGGGGAGAATGGCCCTACCGGAGCGTGGCCCTGAAATGAGGTGAGACAAACTTCACCTGATCCACAATTAATGGCATCATGCGGATGGGTGACACTGAGGAAGGAGGAGGGGGAAGAAACGCACAGTTCACTTTGTGGAAATTATCACCCCTCGGAAAGAGGCAGCCATTGGAAACCGGGGGCTTAGCGAGGAGGGGAAAGGATTTTACGCGTTTTTTTTTTTTTTTTTTCGTTTTTTTTTCTAGAAATGTACACAATGACGAAAGCGTGGAAAGATTTAGGCGAAACGAGGGCAGAAGATAATTTTAAGACAAATAACAGAATGGAAAAATATAAATAAGGAGCAAAGGAGTGAGAGACAGAAGGGGGGGCAAATGAGGTAGAGTTGATTGCACACAGGGTGAAGAGCAATAACAGGAGCCCGAATGATTAAGTGGTGTTAGGGACCAGGAACACTTGTTTGCAAGGACAATCTTTGTGTGCTTTTGTTGTTTGCCGGCCGCCTTTATCTTTGTGTAATTCTCCGTCTGATGAAATGTGTTTAAAGAGATGAATTGGGATCGGAGGAGCCGTCCTGACATGATTATGAGGGATTCATCTGCAGCCATCTGCCACCGTTATGAAGGGAGGGTTGGAGGTGGGGGGGGGGGGGGTATGGGGGGGATAGAAAGGGAGGGAGGGAAGTGCAGACCTTCTGTTCGGGAGCCTTGCCACAGAACCACCATTACACAAGCCTCTGGCTTCCAGTTTATCATGGAGACTTCCTTTATCCTCGTATGTGAAGGTGAGATTCAGATCAAATAATAAACGGGAAGTCCTCCATTTGTCAGCAGAGCACATTAAACCACAAGCTTTAATATAGAGAGGGATTGTAGGTCCTTTTATGAAATGTTGCCTTTTTGTCATATTGTATAGCTGGTACTCAGTCTGCGACATAGCAGTCAAAAGGGCCCTGTGGAGGACAGTGAGGGGAGCTGAGTTTAATAGTATGATCACTGCTAACTATAAAATTAAATATCCTTCTATAATCATATTTAATATTGACTTGATAGACAAAAAGAGCCTTTTAGAAGATGGTCAGGGAAGCCATGATTATTAATGTTAGCATGATTCATTGTAAAACCAAACATTGGTGCAGACCAGGCCAGGAAAAAAAAGAACATCTATTTATTGGGTTTTACATTTATGTCTTGATTAAACGAGATGATTCTGTGTGCCTGGAGGCACCATTGAAAACGAATCTTGCTTCTTTCTTTATCTCGTCGTATTGTGGCCGACCACCAGTGGGCTTGATTTAAATATGGCGCTTGCCATCTCCGTTGTTATCAGCTGGAGTGGAGTGTACGAGTGATGTTTTATTCTGTTATACTCTTCCACAATTTTGTATATCATTAGTTGGATTGGATTGGCTAGCATAGCATATTGGCACATCCGGTCCAGTTGCTAAATGGCAGGCAAGAGGTCCCTGCAGAGGATTGTGAGGGAAACTGCGATTATTAGCTTTAGCATTAGCTTTATGGTCATAATTAGCTCAGATGAACCAAACAGTGTCCCTTTTTTCGTATTGCATATCATCTTATAGTGTTCTGCAGCTGGTATTCCAGCTGCAATGTCACAAACAAAAGGGCCCTGCAGAGGGTAGTGGGGGAGTAGATATTATTAGCATAATAATTAGCATTATGGGTGCTAACCCTTAAATCAGTGCATATCATCGAGTATTTTGCAGCGACTACACCAACTGCAACGTGATTATACAGAAGGCCAGTGCCCTGCTAAAGCTATATTTCTGTAAAATTAAATGTAGTTTAAGAGGGAGGCGTCAATATGACAAACCGATGTATTTTATCAACTATTTATCTAAAGGTTTCACTATCCATCCAAGAGAACTGCTGTGTTGTTAACTGTTGTAGTACATAATAAGCAATGAAATTGATTTGAGTCGATATTTTCCAGGTACTACTTGTATTAACTGTGTTCCCACCGTGATGAAAATAGCACCTTCAGACTCAGTCCTGTTCACACACCAGTTGGAGAAGAGGGCACAGCAGATGGGTCCGTTGCTCATCACAATGTCCACTTGTTCTAAAGGGGAAAGCGGGGGCCTCAGACAGCATGTCTTAAGTTGTGTAATCGGCTCTTAGTGTCACAAATAATAATCACGCTTGCTTTTTTTTTTTTTTTCTCAGGTTCTTTCTTTTTTTTTTCTTTGCCATCTTGTTTAAACTGAGACATTTTGTGGCACCACTGAATGTAAAGAAGAAAAAAAATTGCATTTCACAGACCAATGTGGTGTCATGAGAAAATAAATCGCTTCTTCTTACAAAGTGTTGCTGCTTTAACAGCATCTGGCTCCCAGTTTGTCACAGCATCGTCTTTGTGAATTGACAGCTGTTCTGATTTTTTTTTTCCTCTCCCAAAAATAAAAAAAAAGAAAGAAAAATCAAGTAGTTCTCCTGTGTTTTAACAAAGCAGCCTCATTTCATTCTCTCCCACTTTACAACTCAACCATCTCTTCATATTACAGGTCAGCGCGGCGGTGCTTAATTATGTGCCGGCTGCTTGGGGGCCTCTAATAACCTGTCATTGAGGGGAATTTGAATGTCACACCATTTTGTTGGGCCCTAATGGCAGCAGGCAGATCCACTGATGAGCCGTTTTGGGACAATTACAGAGGATATTCAAATCACAGGTCCTGGGTGTGTGGCGAAGAAACGCTCACGCGCACAGCCTTGATCGGGGCTCAGTCCAAACCCAGTACGCGCACAAACACGTGCACGTCCACACTTGTTGTATCTTGACCCTGCAATCCACGTCCTTTGACACACATAGATGCTGCCCCCCTCCATCCCATCCCACCCCCATCATTGCTGCAGCTCAAACTGTTTCACTGTAGCTTGAAAGCTTTTATTATCCATCTAATCCAGCGATGTCATCAAGCCGGGAAGATATGCATATCATGAATTATTTTGACACTGGGACCTTTTAATTTTCACCGGCAATATTTCATCCCACCAATCAGCGCCTGGAGTGGTTGTCGTCAGGCGGACCACTATGTCACCCCCCCACCCCACCCCGCCCCACCCATCACTGCCACAGAGAGGATCCAAATCATCCAGGGGACTGTAATGAGTTAGGGCCACAATTGTGTGAGTGTGCGTGCATCTCATCAAGGCCCCACGCAAGCTGCAGGAGGCAATGCACAATATGAGGAATGACATGTTATGATAAAGACTCAAATACTTTGACATAATTTTAAAAAGGAAGACAGCCAAACTCATAAGCTACTGGCTCAAGTTGCACTTCAATATTTCAAAGTCAAACTATATCAAGTCGCTGGAAACTAAATATGCTGAGTTACAAGTCGGTGCCAGACTCTACAGACGTTCGCCTCTGCAGGGTTTTGTTATCCAGTTTTTAACTTTGAAGCTGAATTACATAAACTGAACTCAGTGAAGTTCAAAAAGGCCACAGAGTTAATCTTACAGCTTCAGTCGATGTTTGAAATCAAGCACAAAGATTATGGTGAGTTTGATTTTGGCCGCTTTAGGTGCTTCTTCAGAAATCATTGTTGGGATAAAGAGGTTACTCTGAAAAATAAAAGAAAAATCCCCAGAAAACTGGTTCATGTTTGTATTTTCAGTAGGTTTGATCATCACCATGGTGATTTTTCTTGTCTCTTTAAAAAAAGTGGACATCATCAGCAGCGGCAGATTATTCAAGATGCTGCTTTATCTTTGTTGAAGGATGAACTTTTAAATTCTTCTATTAACCTGTAAATCACCAAAGGTTTGTGGGTCAAAATATGTTTCGTGAGTTTTAATTTTGGATTTCATTTACTGAAATGCTTGAATTGTTTGGTGATATTCTAATTCATTGCACCCGATCTGTATTTAACGTTAAGGTTAAGGTCTAGCTATAAACTCAGACGCATGGCATTCCCTCACCGCTGCCTGCAGTGTGAATGTGCGGAGTGCTCTATGTAACTCACCCAGCTCCCAGTAGAGCGGGTATTATGTGAGCAAATTGGATGCTCAAACAGTCAGTCCGTGACCTTCCCTCATCCCGGATGTTGACCCCCGTATAAAGAGAGACATTACATCTCGTTACACAACAACACGGCCCCGGCGCCTTGCCGCAGATAAAGAAAAATGTCTCAATTAAATCTTCACCGGGGCCCCTCCGTCGAAGAGTTATCGCCGCTCCGGCAGGGCTGATCGCTTACACTCACACATCCTCAAAAGTTATTTGACATAAATTGCAGGAGTCACATCATTTCCTGCCACAGTCTGAGCGGGATTTACGGCTGATCCCATTGACTGGGAGCTGAACCTTCAATAAAACTCCTCAGGAGACTCACCTTATCTCCTCTCCATCAGGGCCCCATCTTCCTCTCCCTCCCCAAGAGCAGATTAAACATGCAAATGCACGCAGGCGGGAGGGTGATGCCGAAAACAGGTTTATGCACACAGAGCTTTTTGCATGCAAGTGGCCTGATATGGGGTGGAGGCACGAGGCTGATTGAGTTTTATCAGCAGCAGGGAGAGTGAGAAGGAGGCTCTGCATCGCTGCTTATCAGAGATTCGGAGAGGAGGGAAATTATGTGAAGGTTTTATTTGAAGGTAAGAGGCGAGGCCTGCATGTGCCTTGTGTGAACATCGCTGGAAACCTTTAAGAGAGAATGAAGGACTGAAACAATCAAAGTGCTGAGGAGAACATTAACCGCTGAAGCACTGTGATTGAGAACAAAGTCAGAAAATGGCTACAACTTGGCAATTCTTTTAATGGAGGTTAAAAACCTATAGCCAAGTCTTCCTTTATACGCGATGAGTTTGGTCTGGATGGCTCACTTTCTCCTCTGCCGTCTTTCTGTCTCTCTCTAGTGGTGGAGTGCAGGAAATAAATTTCAGAGAAGTGTTTGAGTACACTGGTTCATTTATGCTTCATGCTAATAAATAACTTAAGGATTCTGAAGGTATTATCACTGGCACTGCTGATAATACTAGTACATTCATCTTTTATTGCATATAGTGAACATTCACATTTATTTTGAAGGGAAAAAGTGGCCAAATTCTTAAGTTTTTGGTTAGTTTCAGGAAAAAAAAAAACACCCTTCTGTAAGTCCAGAGGGGTCAGATTTGAAACTAAGCAAACATCCAGATGATGCGGAAACTGAGTAAAAGCCTTCTCCACAGCTTGGCACAGGATTTCATTGGAGCCTCAGCATCAGCAGCATCAGTGGCTCCAGGGCTTCCAGCTGGACTTGGCGCCTACCTCTGCCTGCCTGCCTACCAGCACCTCGGCTGTGTGGTGTGTGTGTGTGTGTGTGTGTGTGTGTGTGTGTGTGTGTGTGTGTGTGTGTGTGTGTGTGTGTTGGTGGGGAGTGGTAGGCAAGCCACAGGATTGCCCCGAGGCGCCACGATTATGCACCAGCAAAGAAAACTGAATTTTTTCTCCACTCTCTCTCTCGCTGCCTGGGGAACGCTCCCCACGCTCAGCAGTCTGATTTGAGACGTAGAGGACGACCGGACGGCAGCGATGTGAGGTCAAAGTACGCCAGACAAACACAACAAAAGATCAACAGCGACAAAAGAAATGAGAAGCCGGCACCGTTTCTCTTATTTCAATGTTTATCATCGTTCGCATTAACAGTGTACAGGAATCTACAGCTTTTAAAATCTGCACAGGTTATATTACATCTGCCAAGTTTGTACGTTTGTACACAAGAGGTTACATTTTCGAGGATTTTGTCAGAGGCTCTTTCTCGATATTACCGCTGAGGCAACTGACGAAAAAGAAAAAAGAAAGAAATCTGAACAGGTTTCAAGTATTTTCTTTTTGCAAAATGAGCTGAAATACTAAAAACAAACATGCAACAAAGATTAACTGCAACGTGGACAAATAAAGAAGAGAGTAATACTGCTGACATATGCAAGTCGCGCTGACGTTAGTCTGCGAGGTGTTGTTGACCTATGATGACATCAAACAGGAAAAAAAAATATTGCTTTTCAAAAACATGGCCACCGCCAGTTTTGCTTTTCTCTGCCGTTTTCTCAGTTTGAACCCAACCAAACGTGACGTCTCCGTACCATGAAAGACGGAAAGTGGCTCGCTCAGCACTGGATGTAATAACTGTTAATGACACAAGTCAGAATAATTAAACCTGAGGTGAAATTCAGGAGATTAAAAAGAAACATCAGCTGCTACGAGCTCTTGTCGTAATTTGTGACCTATAATAAAAGCCAGAATTATTAAAACTAAAAGTAAGATAACAAAAAAAAAAAAAAAAAATCCTTCTTGTCAGGGAATGAGGCACCATTTACAAAATATACATCTCCTCCACAGCGTTTGTGTGAGTCCTTCGAATGTGAGAGTGTGCTCCAACATGATCGCTGCTTTAAGGACACTGCTGGCTAAGCTGTCATGACAATACTGCGAAGAAATGGCCGAGGAATTCAAGGAAACGCGGGGGGAATATTTACCAAGCAGGCAGCTTCATCATGCAGAGCTGTGGTGTTACTGACAGAAGATCACAGCCCAGGCTGACGTGAAGGGCGAGGCTGAGAGCAGAGGTAGCATCGTCAATGAAGGACCGCTAACAGAGGAGCTGACCTCAGAGAGGCTACCTGCAGAAGGTTACCTTGGATGGATTTAAGTTTTCTAAAGCAATCAAACACATTAAAAAGGGTGTAATGAACGGCACCTAAACACATGAAAAATCACCCAAAAGTTTAAATATTTCAGTAAGTCAAGTTAAAAAGTGAAGTACATTGTGTCATATCTGGATTCGTCACACAAAGGGTGAAATATTTTGAGCTTTCATTTCTGTTCATTGTGATGACGACGGCTTACACGTAGTAAAAACCCAAAATTCAGTTTGTCTGACAATTTTTATAGCACATAGGATCAATAAAGCATTAATTTTGATGCAGATATTAAGTGCTACAACCTAAACCAGGCGAAGGCCCTCAGTCAAGTCAAATAAAACTTGTCTGGAGCCGCAAATATTAAATGAACTGTCATTTGAATTTGTTACTTTTATAAATATCAATATATATATATATACTATCATAGATACATTTTCTTCAGTGGGATGTTGATGTTTGTTGAAAAAATCCTGTAAAGCACAAAGTTTCTAACCAAGTTTATTTAAGTTGGAACAAACTTGTGCAGCTTCGCCTCATTCTGTAGTGGAAATTTAATGTGACTAATTATTACTTGAAAAAAACCCACAGAAGGGCTGAAACCTGAATTCATTAGTTAAAACTTTACTAAGAGTCATGTAGAAGATCCAAAGAGCCACATGTGGGCTGCAAACCCCTTGACCTAAATCGGTTGGCCCAGATGGACATCGACGTTCTCCACAGGCGTTCGAAATAAGCTGGTCTTTTACAGAGAGCATGTTAATGGAAAGTTGAGAGGAAGGAAAACGTATGGTGGGAGACGTTGCAGGGGCATCCACAGTCTGGAGAGGATTGTAAAATAAACCTCATTCCTTAGATTTGAAGTGTTACAAGGTCTGGACTGAAGTGGAGTCAGAACTTTACACAGAGACGTATCCAGGACTTGAGCTACGACAGTCAGTCGGTGATGTCATGTGCTGGTGTTGGTCCTCTGTGTTTCCTAAAGTCCTAAGTCAGCACAGACATCCACCAGAAATATTACAGCAGTTCATGCTTCCGCTGCTAAGTTGATTTCATTTTAAAGCAGAACTTTCATGCTGTAATTCGCACAAGAACGAGCCATGACCAAACTGAGAGGCTAACATTTCCGTTTTAAAAGCTTTTTTTTTATTATTATTAATCTAATGTAACATTATAATTTTCCACAGAAGTGAATTTTGGGTTTTCATCAGCTGTAAGCCAGAGTCATCAAAGCTAACAGAAATAAACGTTTGAAATACAGCCGTGTGAAATGAAGCTTCACTTTTTAAAACTGAATTACTTCATTAAATTAACTCACAGATGACGTTTGGATGTATCTAGACGCCCTGCACCAATCAGTCAAAACACTCATATGAGCTGTGATTTAAAAATCACAATTTAGTCCAACGTGTGGGAGCCGGCGGCTGAATGAGCAGCGGTTTCTGCTGGTGTCTACTTTTTTTTTTTTTTTCCTGTGAACTAACAGCGTTTGCTCAGAGCTCTCAAATTAATTGCGTAAAGTATGAATAAATAATCACAAACTAACTCTCAAAAACCACAAAAATTATGTGTGGACGTAGGCAACGGGCGAGATTGGCACGTAGCATGCTGAACAGAACAAACAAAACGTGACTGAAAATGTGACAAATTTAAAGGACAAAGAATTAATGAAGAAACATTGGAATCGATGGAAGGAAATGAAAAACCGAACTCGTGCACAGAAAGACATGAAACTGACCCTCCCACTGGTGTACTAGTTCAACATAGCGTTACTCATTTCCAGGAAGCTATTCGGTTCTGTTGAGTCCTTTGGCTATGTCCTCTAGATATCTGCAGTTAGTTTATAGTTGTGAACAGACAGCCATGTTGTGGGATTTGTAGCCTAATATTTGCACATGTTAAAGTTATTGCATGTTCCAACTGGCAGTCCAGCACATGTGCTGTTGAGAAGGGGAACCTAAAACTAGTGACGCAGGGTGAAAACCGACACTGTGCCGAGTGAGGCGCGCGGGGAAGCCGTCACCAGTAGAACGAGCGTGTCAGGAAGTTGGCGGCCGTGCTGAGCCAGCCCAGGCCGTCTGTGACCGAGCCCACCCGGGTGACGGCCTTGTCCTGCTCCTGCGATGGACTCTCGTCCTCGGGTAGGTAGTCTGGGATGTCCGTGTTCTCCTCCACCAGCACCGACGCGTCCTCCTGGAATGGTACCATCAGCTGCAGCAAAGACAGAGAGCGAAACGCACGGAACGCGGAGAGTGATTTGTTTACGATAATCAACGCAATTTACCTGAAAATAATATCAGCTCAAGTAAACAGCTGATAGCTTAATAGGGTCACAGTGAAGCCAAGAGTCCTCAAGTGTATGTACAAGATATGACTGAGGTTTGACTGACCCCTGCTGGCCACACGATGAACTGTTACAAATGTTCCCTCTGTGTGTGTTTAAACTGCAGGAACCGGCGCCAAATCAGTTTACCAGAACATTATGTCATCACTTATAATTTTAGTATCAGAGTGGACAATATTAATACCATAAAGGACTAATTGTAAAACAGTTTGTTGCCTATTACACTGTATGGATAGAGTCTAACTGAAGTACATAAGGAATTAATCAATCAATTAGATGAAAAGTTAAATGAGCTTAATAATTTCCATTCTGATGATTAATATTTTTTCTTTGAAGTACAATTTTGTTTACAAAAACATCAATTGATTTTATTTATGGTTTCGGTTATGTGTACTTTTTATTTCCTTTGTATTGATTGCTTTTGGCTGTTGTGTTTTAGTTTGGGTTTTTAAAAGTTCTCTGCTGCTAAATGTTCTGTACAAAATTTAAGTTTACTTAGTCTTAGGGAGGGACAACTTGAATTGTTATGCCATTATCAATATAATTCTTGAAAATGGTCTCAAAGCAACAATACTGGTTAACTCAATAATTTCTGGGACAATTTATCGTCCAGAAACATTTGTTAGAAGCCCACTGCTGAAACTAAGTCACAAAGCGGGATGGACAAAGCGGGGTGGAAGCCCATAAGTGGCAGTATCTTCCAGTAATAAAGCCATCTCATGATTTTCATGAAGCAAAACATGTCATGGTCGAGATCTACCCCAGAAAACAGCCCTGCTGTACTTATTCTTATGTATTTCCACAGATCCAGCTACAACATTTTCTACTCAGGGACTCGTTTTCCCAAAACCCATTTTTAACCCTGACCCACAGTTTTGTTCCTTTCGGCGGTGAAGTGTAGAATCAAGATGTTTACGTAAACAGAAAACTTCTCATATTGATGCAGCAAACAGAGGGGAAACTACAACAGAACCCTCCTGAACGCAACTAAAAACCGTTTTTCCAGTTCGTGGAAAAAAGATTCCTGTGGCGGAAAAGAAACTCAAGTGTGAAGGTTTTATTGTTGAGAGTGTGCAAAACATTTCCTAATGGATGAATGTTCGCAGAATTGTTTATACCCAAAGTCTAATAGGTTCTACAGTCGAGATATTCTGTTTAAGTAACAATTTTTTTTTTTTTTTTGCAAACAACTTTTAAACTCTGTCACTGATGTTAAATGCCACAGAGCTGGGCCTCTCACTCACAAACCCACACTTGGGTACACAATTGGTTTGCAATCAATTGTTCAGAGTGACTTTACTTTGTTTTTAAACTGTAATCGCTATGAAACCATCCCAGATTAATTTTGTATTTGTCTACTTTCACTTTTTTTTGTCCCATCCTGAACTCTGATGTGATCACTGATCACCCCGAATGTGAAGCAGCGATCCTTCCACTCTCAAGTTTTGTGGTACAAATCCACACAACCACTGCAAAAAAATAAGCAAAAAAAAAACTAAACTACAAAACATAATGACGCATTCAGATTTAATCTAATTCCCATAAGAGGAAGAGATGTGATAAATCATGTCAGCATGAATAGGTTTGAGCCAAGACCAGTGAACTACATCTCCTGTCCACAGACTCACACCACATCTAACACACTGACTTTTCATCTAACTTCCTCTGTGGGGCGGGGTGGTAACTTTATGTAAAGCAGTTTGAATAAACAGTGCAACTTCCCAGCTGTCCTTACCTCTCCGCCGTCCTCTGTCTTCACCACCTGCTGAGCCTTCATCACTTTGGTGGAGTTAATTGCTGTTCCCAATGCCTGAGAGAAGACATTCAACGTTATAAAATTAATCTATCCAATGATATTACGCAGAGAATCAGTTTCCCCCCCGGGGCTCCCGCATAAGTCGAGGGTAAACTTGAGTTGTTATCTGTTTCAAAAGGGAATACCTCAGCTTTAAGGTCGGAACGGATGCGGACGACGCATCGCTTCACGGCCATCTGGAAGGTGAAGCTGATGACTCCTCGTATCTTTAGCAAAGCCTCCTCACACAGGCTCCTTCGAGTCTGACGAGAAAGAAAGGACGCAGATAAAGAGAAGGGTTCACATCCCGCAGGCACACAAAACAATCATTTTGTTTGCGCGAGCTGTTAAATGTGGAAACGACTTTCAAACGCTGCGCAAACACCGAGTGTGTAGAGGTTCTGAGCCTCTGCAGCGTTGTGTGTTAGTGCGGCCCACCGGAGGCCGTCTGTCTGCGGTAATGCAATCTGGCTCGATGCGCGTTTCCTGCTGAGCAACATTCAGGTTCAATCTCAGCATCCTGCTGTTCAATGGCTGACATTTACAACCTGCGCCCTTAACCTTCTTATAAGCCGCGCAGACGCACCTAGGATGATGTGGCATATCTGTGAATATGACAGCAGCAAACATGTTGATCTGAAGTGGATATTTGCACGTCGACCAACACCGGGTGTGTGTGCGTGTCAATGTGACAGGGGCAGGGTAAAAGTCCCGACGCGTCGTTTGAACGCTTACAGAGTCGTCCAGTCCGTCGATGTGCAAAACTACAGTTTTGGCCCTCTTGTTGTTGGAGCCGAGGAAGAAGTGGGCTTTACGGCGGCAGGAGGCGGCGGCTGCCTCGGCCTGCTCGGCCTCTTCTTTACCGGCCGACTGCAGAATCTCATATATCTCAGACGCCAGCAGTTTGGTCTCCCCAGGCGACGTGCTCCTTCAAGGTCAGTGAGAACAAAAAGAAACGCAATTAGAAACACAGTCGTGTGAAAATGAAGTGAAATGATCGGTGCTGATCAACTGAATGGAGGTGTGGATCTATAAATATAAGAGTCAGGCTAAGATTTTTTTTTTTTTTTTACAAAAATAAAATCAGAATGTTAGAGGAATACAGTCAAAGTGAGATGAGAACAAAGTCTTAATATTAACAGAATAAAGTTGTAATATTAGGAAAATGAATGTTATGAGAACTCCAATATGAAAAATAAGAAATTAATTATGCTGTGTAAAATGTTTTTTTTCCTGCTTATATTATGACTATTCTCTTGTAATGAAACAATAAAAAATCTCGTTGCCAAGTCCTAACTCTCTGTCATGCAACTCACAGAAGGGATGAGTGAAATAAGTCACATTTCAAAAATATTTCCTGTCGTTTGTAATTTCCTTTTTAGAAAATAAAGTGAGGAAAAAAAATCAATTAAAATTGGAAATTGAATCTGGTATTTAAAAAATGTGAGATTTTATTTTTAAGCCACACTGCCCAGCCCTAGTTTTTTAAACAAATCCAGATTACAAAATTCAACCAGGTATCAAAAATTGTAAGGCAAACATTTTATGAAGTTATTAGGTATTTTGCTGAACTTGTACTTAATACATCCCATTAAATCCTGACTAAATAAAGGGACTGTCACCACAAACCCTTAAATAAAACTGTTATGTCTGGCACCTCCACAGACTACACTTCCCTTTAACAAACACCTGGCCATCATTTGTATTGTTTTATTTTTATTGGTTTTTAAAAGTTTTAATTGAAAAATAATTAAATCCATCTCCACATCAGTTAAAAGTGAGAAACATGCATGTCGACTGCGTGCGCAGGCAGCGCTTTACATGACTGGCCCTCTGCAGTAATTCAGCTTTAATAACACTCAGCCTGAGATGACAAGTAAAAACCAACATTGCCCAGAAATATTGCAGAAACTGTCCAAGAAAAAAAAATAAAATAAAATAAAATAAAAAATAAAAAAAATCTAAGGTCTATAAAACAAAGTGCACCGTAAGCATGCATTTCTGACATGCTGCAGACAGAGACTTACTTCTGCATGACATTCTGCAAGCTCAGCATCATGCCCAGCTCGCTCTTCAGCTTCTCCCTGTTGGCCCGACATTCTGCCAGGTAGCGCACAGCCTGCAAGGGAGAGGGGCAGCTTTTATCTGTCTACTGCTAAACGTCACAGAGACGCGTTTTAAAAAAAAGGCACCCGTGGTCAGCTGCACATACATTACCAAAACTCTTGACTTTGTGTTCGTAATTAATAGATCTCTTACATCAAACCAACTAAACGCGTAGCAGCAGTAACATGTGGTGTCGCGCAAAAGTGTTTTAGTGAATTAAAATGCGAGGATGAGACGAAGCCTGGACTGCATTTGCATCACAACAGGCAGCAGCACAAAAGAACGAGGCTGTTTTTGTGCCACAAATAACCTTACAGCTGCAACTAAAATCTGCTTCTATCCAGTAAAGGTGGGAAGGAGCAAAAAAAAAACAAAAAAACACTTCAACAGCAAATGAATGAATACACTTTATTAATACCAGAGAGAAATTCACATATTTCAGAAACCACTAGAAAACATAGTCAGGACACATTTTGCGTAACACCATTTATGTTGTTAGTTTATTCATATAAATCGGAACAATCTCCATCTTTACATAATGGTAGAAACCAAAAAAAAAAAAAAAAACTTTATAGGTTTTAGGTAGTGCTTACCAATAGTGCAGAGTAGACAACCTGTGGGTTAGGATGGTCGAAAAAAAGGATGAGCCCCGGCAGGCAACCCTGGTCCTCAACTATGGCTCTTCGATTCAGGGGGTCCGCAGCGAGATCTCTCAGCTGGTTTACCACAGTCAGTGCATCCACCTCCGCACTCATGGTGCCTCCGGCTTTGATGGCACGTGCATCAAACCAACCTGTTCTCTTTACTGGAAAAAGAAAAATGCGGTAACATGTGGAATCCGACTTTCTGAAATTAAGGTGAACGGAAAATCATATTTTTCTTGTGCCAATTATCGTGTTAGGAATTGTCAAAACTGAAGTCTTAAAAACAGTCAGGTGACTTTAGCAAAGTTAAAAGACCTGTTGCGTGCAAAAAAAAAAGTAATATTAGAAACCCCATAGTAGAAGTTTAAAAAAAAAAAAAAAAAAGATATAATTTTAGAGCAAAAACCAAACACTGAACCTAAAGGAATTATCTGTGGACCTTTAAGGGCCACTTGCATAAAAGCATAAAACAGATGAAGGATTAGAACTAAGGGTAACAAAAGCATGTGGTTTCCATTATTTGTAAAAAGTTTGGAACCATTTCTGGATAAAGAGTACTGAAACCAAATACACCTCACTTATAGAAACACGCCAAAGAAGAATTTAGATTGTGAAATGAAATAAATAAAATATATATTGCATAAAAATAAACCTATATGTAATTTATGTTATCAAATATACACTAACACCAAGCTACTACAGGTCATAACTCCTGCTACATGACATGCAATATACCATGATAATTCAATATTAGCTATATATGTTGTGTTATACTTTCGTATTAAATTAAATTACACATTGAATTAGAGTGAAAACCACCTGAAATATGTTAATAAATATACTTAGCTTGTTTGAAACCTACAGATAGGTGTCTGATAGGATTTCTATGAGCCCCAATCGCTGTGATATTACACCAGCTGGCAGGACATGGATTGATTTTATTGACACACACTAAAAAAAAAATCCGCAGTTGTCATATGCAACAAAATATATTTTTGTATGTGGTTGGAGGAATATTTCAAAAATAAATCCGTTCACGACAGCACATTAAGGCTTACGTATTAAAGGGTTTATAACAATGAATGTATAGTATAGGCTCGGGGGTTTTTTGTCCCCAGGCTCACCTTAAATCACGCCCTGTGGTACACAGCCGATTCAGCAGCGGCTAGGCTAAGCTAACAATCCGTACTCCAAAGCTAGCTTTATGTCAGTTGGTCATGAAAGTCCCAAGCCAAATCCGGATCGACTCAGCCACTACGAATACAAAATTGACACCCGAACCAATAGCTATGTTACGAAACCACCTAAAATAAATAGTAACAAAAACAATTTCCCCACCCCTTGGCCTGTGTCCCCTTTCTTCCCCTGCGCTTCTTTAGCTAGCAGCTGTGCACAGTGTTTGGGTTTTGAAGCACACCGACAGGGTGCAGCTGTTTTGTTATCAAGGACATTCCAGTGCCACCGATGGGATGTCAGTAATTTTAAGTGTCATTTTTCCACCGGGATGTGCGGGAATATAAAACAAACGTTGAAAGCTTCCCTGAAATCTGATTGGACGGGGAAACTTGAGCGACTGTACATGCCGTACGACACGTCATAGCGTTAGCCATATTGTGAATGGCATTTTCACTTTAGGAAAAAGTTTTGCTAATATTTTGTGCGATTGATTTTTATATTTAGTCGCTTCTATATATAAAATAAAGCTGGAGATGCTCCATAGATCCAAACTTGTATGGCTGACCCGAACAAAATATGTACCTTTTGAGCTAAGGCCAGAAAGTGATTGGTTTATAAGCAGTGCTTTTCATTTCAGCTGTCACTGATCATATTTCTGCATTTCTGCTTTCTACTTTCCATTTTCTATTACTTACTTTCGAATATTAAACAGGTGAGCCACCAGGGGTGAAAGTAGTTTTAAATTCTTGGGGGTACTATGACAATATGCCCTCCGGCTGCAATGTTGACACGTTGAGATGCCATGAGACCCAAATTCTGAACATCATGGCATGGAGTGCACCAGTTTTCCATGTCTGGCATATAACCATTCATTTTAGCTTTTAAACTGGTTCTATTGATCCCGTGTCCAGACAGAGGGATAATCAGTAGCCTAGCAACGTGACCTGTTTGTTCTGAAGATCCTGCAGCTTCCACTTCATCTTCCTAACATGGTGCCTCCTCACCCTGACTCTCATACTGATAGGAGGAACCACAGAGTTAAAAGCCACATCTTCTGAAGTTGGGATATTTTTCCTCCAAAAGGTTCCAGAGGAATCACCTCAAACCAGATGTTGGACTGGATTTTATTTCAATGTCATTTTGTGAATGTTAGAGCCTGATTTCAACAGTGGAGCTATAAAGGTTGAAAAAGGTTATTATTTTGGAGAAAGTATCATCAACATCAATATTTCCACTAAATAAGAAGCAAAAAAATGTTTTGATAGAGGAAAAGCCTCTCAGACTCTGAGCTCAAAGTGAGATGCCCAAACTACCCATCCATCCATTTTCTATACACCCTTGTCCCCAGTGGGGTCGGGAAGGGTGCTGGTGTCTTTCTATAGCGAAATGCCCAAACTATTTTTTTTAAATTAGACAATTAATTTAAGTTCACATAATTATCGCGGTAGAAGCCATTTGTTTGTTAAATACTTAATGAAACATATTTACCGTGTTTGATGTTTGTTGTAAATGACGTATACTCACAAAGAACGAGGTAATTAGTCCAAGTTTGTCGTTTATTGAACGTTCAGAAACTACAGCGGCTGTGATGAGCCACAGCAAAGGTAAAACAACCTGAACAGGTGATCAACTCTAAACCACTGGCACCTTTTTACTCTCCGTCTCTCTCTGTCATTTAAGCATACCCGTTGCCATGGCAACCTCCTGCGCTCCAGAAGCCGACCAGAGATAGCGTTAAAAACATAACATTCAGTCCGTCACGATATTAGGTTTGCAGGCTTGATATTTATTTTTGCGATCATTAATAAGCCTCTCATGAACACAGCGGTGGTTGATTAGTTAATTTTAAACTCCTGCTCTGCTAGTTATTTTGGTAATGGAACCGAAACGCACAGAATTGCGCAACACCTTGTTGAAACAATAATCACTGAGATTATTATTGTTGTTGGGTCATTAATTTGAAGGCGTTTTGTTGATTTTGTTGTTGTTGTTCTTTAGTAAAGTTACGAACGTTTTAAGCCAATCAGTGGAGGACGTGCTGGCCTCAGCCTCCTGGCGGTGTTCAGTTTGTCACCTAATGCCGAGATCTACTCAAAACTTTAAGCGATCGACGTGTTGCAGTCCTGCTCTAACAAAGCACGAACTGTTCAGAAACAATATGAAATGGGGAAAAGGTTATTTATTAACTGATTAAGTCGTGTTTTAGATTGTTCTTGAAAAACTAATCACTCACGGCTGATTAGTGGGTGCACATAGAACCCATTGTTTTTTTTGTTTTTTTGTTTTTTGTTTTTTTTTACAGCTGACAGCAGCTCCTCTCTTTTGCAGGTACTGCGTACCCCAGCTTAATCTTTTAGGGGTACGAAGTGCCCTACCGTACCCCCCTACTTTCACCCCTGTGAGCCACACAAACTACACAGTCACAAAGTTTAAGCGAAAGAACCTAATGCCACACAAAATATGGAAGTAATTTGGTAATCTATCCATCTCACGGTAAAGTAGTGGGACGGTCTATTACTGATTGGTGAAATGGTTAGTCACTCAACACAAACAACCAATCCGTGCTCTGTAAATCCAATAATCCAATTGGTTAAGAATGCAATCCCAAAGTTCTTCCCACATTATTTATCCCTACATGCTCGGCGTCGTGTTTGGAAGGTGCCTAAACTAGCGATTGCGGCTTTCAGTAAGTTTAACTTTATGCAGCTGATTTTCGGCCACATATATAGCGGTAAAAATCAAATGGTCAATAACACTTCCACATTTAACTTAATTAAGACTTGAGCTTAAATCTTGAGAAGCGTAAAGTTTGGTTTAGCCAAGAACCGCTGCTATCGTTAGCCTTAGTTAGCATTGTGACCCGCTAATCGAAGGTCTGGAAAGTCCAGCTAACTAAAGAATAATGTCACTAAAAGTATGGCTGCCTGCTGTTCCCTCTTTGAACTGAGGTATTTCTGTTGATTTTTAAAGTGGCCAAATATCGAAACAAACCTCGGTGTTGGGTAACTTTCACTATGTAGCTTTGCCCTGCGTGTTTATTTCCACGGATACAGTCAAGGTTACATTGGAAAAATTTGATACGTTCTAAGAAATGAGAAAATTGAGAAACGAGCACAAGCATTGCTATGAGAAGTATGTTTGCTGTACTTTCTTTGTTAGATCCCTTTTTTTCCTTTCACAGTTGTACGACTTGCACCACTTCTTGGAAGGATTTGTAAAGAAATGCTGTTTTTTTTTATTTATCAAAATTTACTTTAATGATAACATTGGAGGACAAAACTAACATCATAGCAAGGGTTGGCATAGAGTTTATTGCATAAAGCATTTTAAGTTTGTGTATTCTGTTTTTCTCTCTCTCTCTCTCTCTCTCTTCCAGCTCCTCTTTTCAGGCTCTGTCTGGATCATGCTGATGTGGAGACATGTTCCTATGTGTTTTTGAAACTGATCAACAGAAATGAGTAAAGAACATGCAAAGATCGAAATGGACCTGGTGGGTGACTGTTTTATTTATTTATTTAAGCGCTGTACAATATGTGAAATTGCAATATCAAGAGTCTTGACGTCTCAGTCGCCGAGACCTGATCCCTACAGCACAGGACAAAGATTTGGAAGCAAGATTATATTCATATTGTTTTCAATATACTTTGTTTAAAAAAAACACTTGTTAAAAAAAACCCTGCGTATCAGAATACATTAGCAAAGTATTTCCTTCAAATTTATTCAAATAAGTTGCCTGGTTTTAACAGCATGGAAGAGATGCAATATTCAAGCTTTTGTTACTTTTGGATTTGAGTAATTACTTTTACTGATCTTCTAGCGGTTGTGTTGTTGCTAATGTGTAGTCTAATGATTTGGTAACATGGAAGTATATCTAGAGGTAAACCAGTGCTAGTCAAAGTTTGATTTATACAGTTAATGGATATCAAAATCCACAGATATCATGTGACAAAAACACATTTTGTACGACAATAAATTGTCCCAGACGTTATTGTGACAAATGATGACGTTGTTTTTCAAACCATTGTCATGTAATGGCGATGGCATAATAATGCAAGAACAAATTCTCAAATATCAATAAACTAATGAGCATTTAACAGTGGAACTGGACGGCATTTTAAACATCCAAAATAAATAAACAAAAGAGACAAAAATGGGCCAGTTCAGACCAAAATCACCAGACTGAAGACTTTTGTCATCCAGTGTTCGGTAAACAGAAAAACAATAAATCATTCAAATGTAAATTATCATGCTGATAATTGATCTATTGCAGCAGGCATAGTCATGCTCGTATCATTATTATTATTATTATTATTATTATTGTTGTTGTTGTACTGGCTGATTTTGCAGACCTTATGGCCAGAGATGGGGAAAGCTCAGTTCGAGTGGTGGGAACTTTGTGATTATGGAAGAGAATAGTGGTGAGAAAAATTTGACGCCAACCAATACTGTGATTTTATTATATTGGTTTAGCAGCAGCTCTACGTTTTATTCATATCCAAACCAGGAACCGCCACCCTGTTTGTTCCAATGAACATATAAAGTGTCCTTTGATGCCAGATTGGTGGGAATAGTCATCTTGTGTCCCCTAAGTAAACGGGAGTCCCTGTCACAGACATGTTGATGCTTGTATTTTATTTTCCCCTTGCAGGCTTTTGGCTCAGGGAAGCCTTATGGTTCTTCCAGAAGCTTGGTAAGGAGAATCGCGTCCAGTCTTCCCATTAAGCCATGCCCCCGGGTTCGTTTTCAGGTATGGCCTTTTTATTTTTATCCAAATCTTAACATTTCTGAGGGGATTTGAAGTTCTTTCAAGTTATCAGTGGCTGCTTCGGCCGTGTTTTTCACCGTTTTTCCATCCATTTCTTCAAACTAATGTCAAATCCGTGTACCAACGAAGCTCACGCCCTCATCAGTGTTTGGTTTTGTTTTTTTCTTCTTCTTCTTCTTCTTTGGCTGTTTTCACTTATGAACCATAAACAGAGAGCGTCACTGAACTCATGATCACACGTAGAATTTCACCAATGAGAATGCTGACTGTTGGGATACAAGGCTTTGGAGATTTGATTGACATCTGATTTCCTTTCATTTCTGCTTTTTCCTCTTTTCAAAACTGTGCCCTTTCTTCTTTTTCTCTTCTTTCTACAGCTGCCCTCCCTTTCTCTGAGGAATGCAGTCTGTCTGCTTTAGGTCAGTCTTGCTCAGCAACCGTCAACAACCTTGAGCTTATTGAAGACTCACTGAGTCACTGATGCATGTAGTCAGGCTGTAGACCCTCTTCTGCGCTTTCTGTATTTAACTGTATGTATGAGACTGAATAGCAGACAAATGGACTAGGTTTTCTAATGATTGACTTCTGTATGGAATCCTTTGCACGGGGTTTTTGTAGGGACACCAAAATAATGGAAGCTGAAAATAAATGCGTGCAACATGCCAAATTAAGATTTTATTTATTTATTTATTTGTTGAAAAGAAAGCAAAAATATTTTCTTAGTACTATAAAATGTATAACATTCATTAAAGGTTGTGATTCTTATGAGATAAAATATGAAAAAGTTCAAGTGTTGTGAATACTTTTGATATTTGTGATTTAATCCCAGAACCATGCTTTAAAAAATAAAATAAAAAAATAAAAAGTTAAAGTTTCTCCTCTTGCTCATCACTTCTAATATAATGTTTGAAGCATTTGTGATTTTAAAAAAAAAATTTTTTTATTATTCTTGGGAGTGTGGTAGCATTTGGTGTGATTTTAATTCTCGCAGCCCAGACAGTATCTGCTAAGCTCTGCTAACGTGTTTGTCCATGTCTGGTTGCTCTGATCATTTTTATAATCCAATGCAGTGGTATGTAAATGCGGTGTACTTTGGAGCACGTCACACAGTTTTGATGTGACAGGTTACATCAAAATACATGTGCTTGACTCACATTTTGCCATTCCGGTGTGGCTTAATGATTCATTAGCACGCTTAAATATGACATAACCAGAAAATGCCTCTTCCTATGAGTGAAGAAATATACAAATGTATTGATTACACAGTGAAATGGTGATTTGGTCTGTTGCCGTTGTGCAGTGTTGGAGTTGCATTGATTTCCAAATACTTCATTTTGTTTTCATTTTCATACATGACTGCATGGATGGTCACTGCTGAGAAGTTTTCCCCCAGTGTTAAACGGTTTTCCTCATCCCTGCAGCTTTACCCGTACACTGAGGAGGCTGGAGTTCTCATCAGAGCCAAGAGGCAGACCAACCCGGTCGCCTCCCTCGCCGACGTCGCCTGGATCGAAGGGGACGAAGAGGATGATGAAGGCTACTTTGGCAGATCCAGGTGAAAGCACTGAACAAAAAAGTCTTCCTATGTTTGCATATTTCCACATATGTAGGGGAAACGTGGGAAAAACGCTGGTCATTTTAGAAAATGCAGAGTACACCGTTCCTGAAGTGGAACACGGTAGTGGCAGTGTCATGCTGTGCAGCTCTTGAGCAGGGACAGGGAAGCTTATTATTCGTGAAGACGGATGGAGATGAATACAGGGCGATCCTGCAAGAAGACTTCACGGTTGAAAAAGACTTTCTGGTGCTGTTGCAGTGAAAGTCTAATAAAGTGCATCCTAATTTGTGACTAAATGTGAAAAAGCCGAAGGAATAAAATAAAGTTTGTGAAGCTCTGTATTTAAGCGTTGAAACTGCGGTCTGGTTGAAGCAGGCCAGGAGTCCCGCCGGGCTTCATGTTTCGGGCCCAGCAGCCTCGTCCTCAGAGGAAGCCGGTCTCCCGCCGGCGCTCCCTGCCCACTCTGCACGAGGACGCACCTGACCCGCGTGGACCAACAGCCGCAAACGACGAGGCGATCCAGAAGATCAGCGCGCTGGAGACCGAACTTGCCAAACTCAGAGCGCAGATAGCTCAGATCGTCTTGGCTCAGGAAAGGACGGCGCAGTCGGGTAAAAATTTTTATTTCTGGCCAATCTGATCGTTTGTCTTCTACTCCAATTCACCGTTGTTTCCACTAGATGGCAGCAGACTTCTACATGACTTAAAGCTTTTACTCTTAACTTCCCATTTCACTCCAGCTGTTGTTGCTGGGGTTCCTCCACCTTCTGGAAGCGTCCCTCCTCCTCCTCCGCCACCACCTCCTCCTCCACTCCCTGCACCAGCACTACAGCGAACATTTTCAGCCATCGAGCTGATAAAAGAGAGAAGGGGGAAGAAGAAAGATGAGCAGACGCCTGTGTATTCAAAGCCAGCAGATATCCCCAGCATGCTGGACATCCTGAAGGACATAGACAAAGTTAAGCTGCGGTCGGTCAAAAGGTTCGTCTCGCACCTTCAGGCTCGGTTTCAATGCGCCGATTGTTTTATTCATTGATTCGGAATTTTTTTCTTTTTGTAACTTTTTTTATAGTCGCTTAGAGAACGTTGAAGGCAAAACGAAGTCCAACGAGCCGGCCGACCCTGCGGGTCTCATCGCCGAAGCTCTCAAACGCAAGTTCGCCCATCGGTTTCGACAAAACAGCGGACAAGAAGGAAGCGACAGAGAAGACGTGAAGGTCGCCGACCCAGAAGACAAACCTCAAAGTGAAGCCCCTCTGGTGAGACGGATACTTTTATCCATCAGATTTCCAAGAGGATTAGCGCCACTGGGAAGAAGAAAAACAAAAATAAGGAAATAAAATTGTTACTTGAATCTCAGAATTCTGACTTTCATTCACAGAATTGGCTTTTTTTTTTTTTTTTTTTGTCATATAATTCTGACATTAAACTCAGATTTAACTCTGTTAATCTGTCAAAAATCCAAATAACCAAACGCACTTCTTGTCTTGTCTCCTCATCAGTTTGGGCAGCACATGCTGAAACCAACTGGAAGGAAAAAGCTGCTTTGACCGGAGGAGCCTGAACTGCTCATCCAGAGAATCTGTAGCTTCTCTCTGCTGACCTGGCTGGACCGATTTTTAATCATCTCAGTCCAAAGTTATGGATTGCTCTTTTGTTGCTGTTGTTGCACTTTTATAACTTATATCAGCTTTATATTTTAAACTGTGGTTGTCATGTGACCGCAAACACTAGACAATTATTATTATTATTATTATTAACCTTATTTTGTAATTATTTGTTTCAACTTGTTGCACATGGAAGAGGAGAGAAGCTGGAGAAGCTCATTTAACATGGAAGGGAGAAAAAAAAAAGCACTTTCAGACATTTTGGTGCAGTATTGTTGAAGAACATGTGTAAATTGTAGTTTAATTTGAGTGGGAGGAGATTATTTATATCGCAGTTCAGGTAGGTGCTGCAGTTTGTTTTTAGCAGTGAATGATGTGACGGACTCGTCCATGGTTCGTTTCAAAGGTACTCAACCAAACGTGGATGGACATTTGAAAGAATTTCGTCTTCTGTCAGGATCACCAGTTCCAGTAAAATGTGTTTTTAGTTTATAGAATTTTGTTTTATTGTCTTCCAAAAGCCAAAGACATTCCACTGATGTCCTGCAGGATTCTGCATTTTGTTCCCGTTTTTATTAAACTGTACGGAAAGTTAATATCTCTTTAAAATTGCTGCAGTGTTCAGTAATGGTTATGCGTCCAAGAAAACAATCGTATGTTATGATTCCTGATGTTTTGAGCCATCATAAGTCTTTTATCATTTCACTTCACAGCTGCTTATTTATAAGGGAAGGCGGACAAGTTGTCAGTAATGTTTTTATTGTTGGTTTTGCAGAAGAGTTCTCTAAGAAACTGTAAATCATTTTAATAAAAGTTGGTCTCTTGACCTTTTGGTGTTGATTCATCATTCTTTGCAAATGTTTGACTGAGAAATTACTTCCATTGAACAGTTTCTAGGAAGACTAATGAATATTTAATATTGTAATATTTTCTGTGTAGATAATTTCACATACGGGGCTGTGAAAAAGCTACTGTTTTTACTGTTTACAACTTCAATGTGATGTGTTTTAATAGGATTTTAAACCTGCAATTTAAGTTTGTAGAAGTGGAATTAAAGTGATCAGGGAAATCTCTAACTATGGAGAAAACTGGCCCATTGGAGTCCCTCACTTCATCCATTATGGCTGAGCTTCAGCTGTCTAATCCTTCTGCAACCGTTTGTACAAATGCACCTAGATGTGACATGGCAAAATAAGTACTTATTTTACAACTATTAAATTGAACATAAGTGAAAAGCTGTGCCAATAAAAATGGAGAAATGTTACATCAGAACCATGAAGCACATCATGAAAACTGTCCACAGGACTCATGTAGTTTGGAGGTTTACATTAATTGCATTTCAATTAAACCGTTTTTGTCAAGGTGCGATCATATTACAAAATACATCTTAAAGCCAAAAGCAGATTGCGAAGGTTATCTTCATCTGAAAGATCACTCATTTATTAAATTTGTTAAAATATCATTGTTCACTCGACTCCCCTGGTTTGGAAGAAGCTGCAGAATGACTGAAAAATGAGAGAATGAATGCTTCTGAATAAAAATTAAATCTTTGAGGCCAACTCCATAACATGAAACTAATAATTTAGATTGCTTGCAATCTTAAATTTTAATCCATTTTGTTCGTGGTTTGATTGTGTTTAACTTTGTAACCGATACTTGCATGTCTTTCTTGGCCAAATTTCCCTCGGAAAGGGAGTTTTCTAGTCTGGGTTCTTGCTGCATAAATAAAGGTTACATAAAACAGCTTAAAAAGTCAGAGCAAGGGAGGACAAAAAAAGTTTGTTTAAAAAAAAAAAAGTTGGAAGGATCTCTAAGAACCTGTGAGGCAGAAGTATTAAACTGAATACTCATGGAAAATTCATCAACAGGATTTATTATTCAAATTGTAACTGCAACAAGCATGTATCAAAAAGGTCAATACAGCAAAGCCTTTACAAAAATCTGGCTCGACACTGAAGTCTTCCCAAAAATGGCTGTCGCAACAAATTGTAAACAGTTGTATCAACAGTCTTACAGCACTTTACAGCAAAATACAAATCAGCTAAAGTAAGAAAAGCACCTGTTATCGTTCCAAACGCTTCAACACAAACACAACCTGTGCCACTGTACAGAATCAAAACGGACAAACCCAAACAAACAAACAAAAAAAGGAATGGAATGTTTTTGATTCACTCGACTGGTTCCGTATCCGTACAAAAAGGAAGGGGGGAGGGGGGGGAAGAAGAGAGAAAAAGCTGGAGTTATTCCTCACAACAGGAAAAAGTAAAGAAAAAAGGCAAAGGGCGTCAGACAGTGCATTCACAAACAAGCACACCATGCACTTGATGGGAACAGGAGTTGGTTTGGTCACTTAGCATAGTTTGTGCATAGTTATAAGGCATCAGTCGAGCAGTCCGTCAGGTTTCATGTGGCCGTGAGAGACATTCTGTGCCGAGGGAGTCTCCTTCGGTTTATCCAAACCAACAGGGGAAAGAAAAAGAAAAAAAAAAAGAAACAACCCTGCATCGTCTGTAGCCACCTCCGTCTCCCCCCTCCTCCCCCCGTCATTCGCTGGATAAAATAAAAGACTGGTAAAAACCCTGAGCGAGTGAAGTTGCATGGAGTGGCGATCCAGGTGAGATCTGGGAGAGTCTGAGCCCTCTCCGGTAGACGACGTGCAGGAACACACGCTAGCACAGGTGAAGTTAATATGGCATCTGGTTTGTTTTGAATAAAGTTCAGCTCATGGCTTCAACAGTGGGACAACAGTTCAATCGAGTGGTTCGCTTCTTTTCGTATGCCTGTGCTTCGAAGGCAAACTGTGGAGCCGACGGGAGTCGCTTCAGTTCAAAAGGAAAAAAAGACAAAAAGTACAACAAACATGGAGATGCGTAAACAGTCTTCTCAGAGGCAGCAGAAGGACTGGGCTTGTCACATTTCTTTTTTCTTTTCTCTCTTTTTTTTGTACATAAGGAAGAATCTTCAGTACAAATGCAACACGGCAAACTGAAAAAGTCTCAGGAGGGTCTCCGAATACTCCAGTTGTCCGTCAAATGTTTTTTTTAAATTTTATTTTTGTTTTCAAATGGCACTTCAAAAAAAAAAAAAAAAAAGAAATTAAGTTTTCAGTTTATACTGCTTTCACCTTAACGTTCCACAACAACAAAAAAAGTGGCATATTTAGTCGTTAATGCCTCAAAAATACAGTCCTCAAATAAATAAAATAAAGCAAATAAGAGAAAATACAGCAGTTGCCAAATGAGGTATCTATGTATTGCTCTATGCCAAAAAAAATTTTTTTTTCATTAAATAAATTAAATAAAAAAAAAAAAAAGAAAAATCAGTGGTTTATTGTGATGGGAGGCCAAAGCAACAACATATCAACAAGGTGTTCAAATTAGGCCGGGCCGGCGGTGGGAGCTCCACTTGCCCTCAGTGTGTGGATGAGGCCCCTGGGGTCAGGGGTCAGGAGGTTGAAGTGAAAGGGCGAACAAGGAGTGTCAGGATTCTCTGCTTCCCTGAGGTATTTCTTTGGAGCGGCTTCCTCCTGCGTCGGCGCCGGCCGCGCTCGGCTCCGTCTCCTCGGAGACGGCGGTTTGCTCCGGCTGCAGGCCGCCCCAGCTGGCCTTGTTCAGCCCCATGTGACCCAGCATGGTCTGAGACAGGCGCGTGTCCGAGAACCGGGCCCACTCTCCGAACAGCGGCTCTGCCACGTACGTCATGAAGCCTGGAGGCGACAGATCGGCAGAGGCTTTAGCTAGGACATTTACGGACCCCCCCCCTTAACTGAATTAAACATCACTCGTATCCACCACCCTTACCTATCTGGATGTTGCCGACGGTGTTCGTCTCTCTGTCGCAGAGCGGGCTGACCTGAAGTTTGTGTTTCTTCTCGATGTCTCCTGCACGAGTCAAGCAGCAAGTCAAAAGTCAAACCATCTACGTGCGAACAGTTTCAGAATTAGAACAAAGTAAAGCTAAAAGCACAAAGTTTAAGTGGCCAAACACAACACATGCCATGCAACAGATACCCTGTTCGAAGAACTCCTCCGTCACTTTCTCGCTCCACTGCTTGCTCAGCTCCCAGGGTCTGCAGGGGTTACAGATGTCTGCACACTTCAGAGCCATCTGCACAGGAGATGGAGAGAAAAGCGGGATAAGAACTCGCCCGTCTGCCGACAGGCTAGAGACTGCGCGCGTGTGTGTGCATGCGTGCATCCAACCTGCAGGACAAAGTGACGATGACTGGCGTTGGTCAAGCACAGGCTCTCCTGGTCCAGGTGGGTGCGAAACCTGGACAGGTAGTCGTTCTGTCTGCTGATGTCCGTAGCCAGGATTAAAGAGCCCAGTTCCCTCTCCATGTTCATGCTGTGGTTAAAGAGACAAACGCGCGATCAGACATTCGTCTTAGCGCTACAGCAGAGAGGCCTGAGTATTTGTTGCCCAGGTTACCTGTCCTCAGGCGGCAGGTGAGAGAACAGTCCGGTCTCTCTGAGGAGACCCACTGCCGACTTCCAGTGGTGGTTTTCCAGAACCGAGGTATTCTGTTTAATCAAAAAAAAAAAAAAAAAAAGGAAAGTTGCAACCATTTCAGTTCCGATTTCCTGAACGGCAACTAAGGCGGGTTAGTTCGTAACGTTTACGGCATCTTACTCTATAGAGTGTGGCTAAATAGTGGTCAGTCTTAATGAGGAAGGGCTGGTTGACCCCAGGATGGTCCAGGTCGTGTGTGGCAGCCGCAAGAAGTCCCAGCAGGATGTCGTACGACGTTAGAGACTTTGACAGCTGACGGGACAACGGCAACACAGGCATCTTTGTTTTGGCGCGTTTTCCTTAGCAAATAAAACGTGAAAGGCTTCGGCTGCTTGTCTCACCATGGGCTCCTGCAGGTAGCAGTACATGGCCTGTGTCACGTCTGCAGCATGAACGGAGTTGTGATATGGGTTGTCGTTGTGGTAGTCTTCCTGCACCAGGACCAGGAACCTCCAAAGCTTGACCATGTCCAGCTGGAAGAGGTCCACCAGGCCATACTGGTTGAGCAGGTGGAGAGTCAGGGTGATCAGGCTGTTTCCTGTGCAGAAAGAGTTGCACAGTTAGCTTCTGGTTTTTGTGAGCATTCAGTCTTTATTTGATTAACTGCTAGATTTAATGTCTCTGTAAGTAATTGGATCTCTGCATCTCCTCCAGAGTAACCACAGGCTGCTTCTCTTATTAATCCTGTCCCTGCCGGGTCTGTCTGCCGAGTTCCTTGGTCTTCATGATGCTGTTTGTTCACCAATATTCTTTAACAAACCTCTCAGACATTCACAGAACACCTGGATTCATACTGAGATTAAATTAAATGCGACTTCTGTATGTGACACCCTTCTAATATGAAATCCACACATTTTATTGCCATTTCAAAATTATGCACTGCTTTGTCTTGACCCGTCACGTTGCATCCCAGTAAAAACCCATCCTGCACATCATATATTATCTAGTGATTTAATTTGAGACTAGAAACAGACTGTTTATTCACTCGGGCTGATTTAATCACTCAAAGAAAGTTGACTTTAATCTACTGCTGGAAGATTACCTCTAACAAAGTTATCTGAACTAAAATAGACAACGACATGAACAAAGGAGAGATTGGATTGTTTTACAAATCTTCAAAAAAAAAAAAAAAACTTCAAAATTCCCATCATAAAAATATAGCCCATTATTGTCTTAAATTATTGCTGTTAAATTATTCTTACAATGTTAACTACAGTAAACGTTTTATCTTTTCTGGGGACATTTCTCTAAATTACCTGCACACATTTGAAAGAACTGCATGTCACTGTATTTTCGGAGATGGTTTAGCAAAGTGTGAAATTTTCAGAAAAGACCAACAAAAAAAAAAAACCTTTGCTTTTAGACCAGGGTCTAAACAAATTACCTTAAAAAAAATTGTTAAAGATTTTTTTAAAATGTTTTCCATGTTCAATCTGGGACTTTTATCATATATGGAGGTTAATCTTAAAACAAGATTAATTGATAAACACAATGTCCACTAGATGGCAGCATTGGTAGCGGTTCTTAAACAGCCTCTTTATTTTGATGCGACCTCACATCTTCTACTCACCATTTGTCAGCTTGTCAAAGAGGAAAATGTCAAAATTCCAGTTGCCAACTTTTTCCAACATGCACTGAAAGACAAAGAAGAGAAGGCATAACGTTAAAGATGCTGGGGGGGCAGGGGGAGGAAACAAAAAACTTCTTTACGTTGTATTGAGTTATTCTACTGAACGGTGGGCATCGTACTCTAGCCTGTCCGCTGTAGTCTTCGTCGAGGATGTGGAGGGGGATCTGCTGGGGGATTCCCCGCAGCAGGCGGGACGAGTGCAGATATCGCTGGAAGCTGAGCAGCCTGTGGACCCTCTTTTCAGTACCAGAGTCAGCCGGCGAGGATCCGCAGCTCAGCCGCGCTGCACACAGAAATATTACTCAAACGATGCAACATATGAATGAAACTGTTGGTGTGTCCCCCTCCCCCAACCCTCCAGAAGCTCATTAGGCTTGGAGAAGCATTTGGCTGGGCACGGCCTCGGTGGGGATCCGACACCAACACAGCGATATCCAAACAGTCGCTGCTGACACAGCCGCCTACTCGTAAGCCTTTCGTCTGGGATCACACGGCAGACATGCTTTGTCAGTGGTCTCTCTCTTTTCATGCACACACAAACACGCACTGTGCAAAGGCGAAGGGTCTGTGCAAACTGCGGCTGTGCTCTGGAAATACGTCAGCGGGAGGTGGGATTACTTTGGGGGTCAAAATGTCAGCAGGAGAAAAATAATAATAATAATAATAAATCTAAATGAATTTTAATAACTCATCTATTTGAAAAAGGTTTGACAAAAAAAATTCTTGATCGCATTAAACAAAGACACACCTAACTAAGACTTCCAGAAGAGGAACCAACCAACGACTCTTGTTATCAGAGGCTGGCTTGTTCAGTCAATATGCCATAATGGACCTAATGCTAGGTTATGCTTGAATCACCAGTTGAAAGGCTTGGATCATTTAAAGCAACACGCATTGAAGACATATAGGTCGGTTGGAAGTTTATATACACTAATCCAACTGATTTTGTTAGAAATGAAGTTGAATTCATCTTCTCTAGTCCAAATAGGGTCAAAATTAAGCAAACTGGTTTCAATATAGCCGTTCACCTCACCAACGTTTGGTTAACCACATGCTTTTTATAGAAATTAACAGGCTGCAGCCAACGTTCTGGCTCTGAATTAGACCAATCCTCTTGGCAGGAATAGTAGAGCTAATTTATGCAGATTCACTTCCAGGCTGAGAACCGGCGTTTATGTGTAGCGTATACATTTTCTGAAGGACTGAGGACAGGGCTTTAACAGAAACCCAATGCTAACCTGATGCGTGTTTAGGATTAATTTTATGCTACTAGAAAAATCCTACAACGTCCAGGTTTCACTCATCAGACCAAAACCATCACATCAGAAGAAAAGGAATTAGAGCTGCAACTAACAATTATTTTAGGAATCGATTATTCTATCGATTGTTTTGACGATTAATCTGATTTTTTTTTTAAATGGCACATTCTGCAGATATTTCTTTGACCACCAGAATCGTTTTTTTTATACAATATTAGAAATATGTTAAAAGACGCAAATAAACAAATAACTCAGTTCCTTTTTACAATAATAAAAAAAAAAACATTTTACTGCTTAGAATGCAATAACGGCATTCTTTTAGTGAACACTTCATCGTTTGTAGTAAAGGATACATTTGCAGATAAATACACACTTCTGACATCAACATGTGAAAAACACAACCCTTTTTCACTTAGAGTGCAAGACTGACCTTTTGATTATGTTTTTGGGGTTAACCAGTTAATAATTAGATAGTGGAAGGTGGTTCTTTTTATCTTTAATGCAAAATGTGAATATTTTTACACAGTTTTGGCTAAATTACTGCTCTGAAAATGGCTTTTTTTTTTCTGAGTCTGGATACTCCAGTTAACAGCTGACTACTAAATTATTTGGCAATTATTTCAACTATCAAGTCACCATGATTAACCTGAACAATTATTTTAGACCAAGTCATGATGTCAAACCCTCTACGAGCTGAAAACAATTGGATCACCGGCATCGTCCTCCACACAGTTAATCGAGATTTAAATCACTGTGGACTGAGAGTAGCACCTCCTCCACAACTAAAACCGTAAAGCCTGACTTGACGTTTCTGGAGAAAAAGACTGAGAAGTCAAGGCGACACTTTAAAACCAAAAAGATTACACCAACTGCAAGGCACGGTGGAAGTAGCATCATGCTGAGTGGACGTTTTGGACCAAAGTGTGCATCAAAGGACATTAATAATTCAAACCTGTGCACAAATTATTTTTTCGCAAAAAGCAGTGAAGTTTATCGCGCATTAGTAATTCTGCCTCACAATGTTTACATTCATCACCAAAAAAGAAAATAAAAAATAATCAAAAATAATTATGGCATCCATGGCGACGATGAGTGTCCTATGTGGCTTGGCTGGTTAAATGCATGGGAAACATATTTTCTAGGTGTTCAGTCATGGGTTTGATCTAGTGGGGAAAGATTTAAAGACACTGGACTGAGGTCCATACTCACTGTGAAGAGTTCGGAAGTCTATGCAAAGGTAGGGGTGGGAGCTTCGGCGTTCCGGTTCAAATCCAACCTGACTTCGTACTCTCACATCTCCTAGAAGAAATTAACACTCGTTTCCTCAAGATTCGTACCGTGCAAAAAAAATTTTTTTAAAAAAATTACATAAATAAAAGCATCATTGTTCTAAAAAACAAACAAACAAACAAAAAAAAAAGAACTACTTAGAAGTTATATTTCAAGACTGATCTGATTTACATGATTTTATCCCTTTTTTTTTTTTTTAAGTGCCATGAGGACGGGCTTGACCACATGATGATGTGCGGAGCAGGAGAACAAACCAAGCGCACACTAAATTTAAACGACAAAAAATCAGTGGGATGTTAAACCTTTTCAGTGCCATTTAAAAGAGCTCCTGAAGGAAAGCCAAACTAAATGATCCTGGGTTTCTGGCAACATCCAAAGAAAAGCTCAGAGTTGTTAAATAACTATTTTTCCGTTTTATTTGTTTTTAGAATATGCACATAATAGTTTACAAACGCCTAAAAATAAATATTGTAACAATCCCCTCACTACTTTTGTTGCATTTTGCCAGGATAAACTCGACTCCATTTTGTTTTCCCTTTTTGAAGAGAGGCAAGAAAAACTGTGGGACGCACTGTAGTTGTGTGTACATAGCAAATTTTAAATAGTCATAATCATTGTTTTTAATTTAGTTTGGAAGGAACTCTAAACTCGGGTAAGATCTTTGACATTATGCCGAACTAGGCTGCAGTCTGGGGCTGCGACAATGCATTTCATGATGAAGTTGAAATTGTCTACCAAATGGCGTTTTTTAAAACTGCACTCCAAACGCGTATATAAATCTGTAAGCTTTGTTATTCTGCAGATGTTTGCATTCAAATGTCTATTGAATGCGTTAATAAAAAGGAAAAAATGTGTGAATAGCTTAATTTGAAGTTTGACACATTTTTGCAAATAAAAATGAATTAAAAAGTTGCCTTTCGGTTCTTGTCAGAAAATACAGTTTTCCTTTACTTTGGAGATTTGACAGAAAACCCTTCGAATGAGAAGAAGAATTTTAACGCATCTGTTTATTGGAATAGCTACAACCAGGTCAATAATATGGTAAAACCCATCACGCTGGCATTCTCAGAAAACTAAGAAACAAGCAGAAGCTGCGATTTCAGAAAGTACGATTTGACCCAGGTCTAGCGGGTGCTATTCATATGCAGGAACAGTCGCACACAAACACACACTCCCATGTCCCAGAAGAGGAAACAGACAGGGAAGTGAACAGCTGAGCATGCAGTGCCATATCAGGACAGTCTGCTCTACTATTAGTACCCAGAGCCACTGAGGGCGACCTGGAGTCGAACTACGACCGGTTTTAGTAGTCAGGCGGCGGAGCGGGCTCCGAAGCTGGACCCCACGGACGGCGGACGGATCAGCATGTAGACTGCAGTCAGGAGCGAGATTATAGTGAGGTGGCAGAACGATGCTGTGACGCTGATGCAGCAAAATGCCAGAGTGTTGATTCCAGGCAAGGCTCTACAGAGCCTCCCAAAAGTATCCATGCCCCTAAACCTTTCCACGTTTTGTCAGGTTTAAAAAAAAACCAAAACAACCAATTGGAGTTTTGTGCGATAGACCAACACAAAGAAGCACGTACTTGCAAATAAGTGCAAAAAAAAAAAAATCTTTTTAAAAAACGGCCACGTACTGTTGATCCACCCTTTGTTGCAACAACAGATGCAAGTGTCTTGAGGCAGATCTCTTCCAGCTTTACTCGTTTTGAGATGGAACTGACTCAATTATTTGCAAAATAGCTCAGATTCAGTCAGATAGCATAAGTGTGAATACCAAGTTTCAAATCCTGCTACAAATTGGGGATAAGATCAAGTTTCAATGCATTCAATTTCCGGCTTGATCAAAGGTTGATACTCGATTACGTTAATGGCCTATGAGCTAAGTTTGAGAAAGCCAGAGGGTGGAAATTAGGAGCAAACTTTCGATAAGGACATGAGGTTATGTGTACCACATCCTGTGCCCTCTGTGCCAAAGGAAGAGCGAGTTGAAAAGGAGCCACACCACATGTAGGCTTAGTAAGACGGAGAGGAAATATGTCAAAATTAGAAAAATATGAGGAACTGTAAGACGTTTCAACCAGAACCTGCAGCAGCAGGCTAGTGCAGCAACCTGCAGCAGAGCATCAAGCTAGTACTGTCAAATCTTCGCCTTAGCTCTGAGTCGCTGATTTTTACTGTGTAGCTCTCGAGACTCGCTAAGAACCAGGGCTTTTGCGCTCTGGAGCCATCTTTGGCTCAATATCCCACTTAAAGGTTTGTCACTGCTTTGCAATCTACGTGGAAAAACTGACCAACTTCCTTGTCGCTTGCAGTAGAAAGCATTCCCTCAGCCTGATGGTGCTAAGCCCCACGTTTCGCCATGAGGATGGTGCGCATTGAGCAGAGTCGAGCTTTTGTCACCTGATGGAGAAATCGTTTCCCACGTTTGCCGTGTCTCGTACGAGGTCAGTAGAGATCCACAAACAAGATTATTCTTATATCACTCCTCCCTTAAAAAGAAATAGCCAACAGATTCACCCACCCGAGTTGTGGATCTCTGCAACTCCTCGGGAATGACTATGGGCCTCGACTGTTTCTCTAGTTAATGTTCTCCATTTTAGGTTTGTGCCATACTTTTATCATCTTCCTACGGTTAATAAAAAGTGCTTCGGTTTAAAACTTGACACATTGTTTTATAGAAAGAGATTAGATCCTTACTCGTAAAACCGTTTACAATCACGCATCTCTCTTCTTCATCGTCTGGTGTGTGTTGGTCTATCACAAGAAACCCCAGTAAAAACATTGATGTTTGTGGTTGTGACTAATTGTGGAAATAGCTTAAGGGGTATTTCTTTTCACAAGGCTCTGCACATGGAAGTTAACTGATCAAGGAGCTAGACATCGAAATGTTACGTTCCCAGCATGGCACGTCAGATTGTGTCATGTGTGCATCGAAATTAAAGAGCAAAGTCGCACGCATGTGAACCCACAACCGGCACGTTACTTACTTGCAAACAGCTGTTTGAACACTACACAAGCTCCTATCAAAATACCAAAAACTTTGAATTACAATTCAAGGCATAAACAATGCTTCACAATTTGTTGAGAAGGACTTTGATCTGGGGAAAAAAAACAAAAAAGAAACAATGGATAACTAAAAACACAAGAGTGCATGCATTCCTGGGCACTGAGTGTGTGTTTGTATGTATAAACATCTGTCACATGTGCAGATACATGTGCTTCGGGTCAACATCGAGTGTGTGTGTGTGTGAGATTAGTGTGTTTTTGAGAGTCACAGAGTCCATGTTTCCCCCCCCAATGGTGCATTAGTGCCGGTACTCTGGGGTGGATGTAGGTCAGGTCATTATAACTGATGTGGCAAAAGCTCTGAGTGCTGCTATTTGAAAGCACATCAGCATTAAGTTAGCCGGCTAAAGCCGGGCACAGGCAAACACCAGTCTGCATTAGCGTGCTTCTGCTGCTCACACTCCGCTTAATCTAAAAAAAATGAAAATAAAAAAAATCCTGCAGACACAGATGCTTTATGCCAATGACGTACGAGACTGCCGTCATACTTGGCCATGGAAAATGATTAAAAAACCCCTTCAGTCAGCTCAGCCAAGGCTCCGAGTGGCCGTTTCGTGCATGAATTATGACAGACTCACTAGGATTAAGTGGATTAAATCATCCACAGGAATGATTTTTATTTTGTTTCTTTTTCTTTTTATAATATTTGCCTTTCGAAGAGTTTTTCACACGTCCACCAAGGTGGTCAACATAAACTTAGAAATATAAATTGATATTTTATACTGAGTGAGCAGAAAACAAGCCCAAATCCAAGACTCTTTAAGGAAAATGTGACCTCGTCTCTGACTCCTGAGCTCTCTGTGCTTCTCTTTCTCATTCTTCTCGTTTTGCTTTTTGTTGCTCAACGGTGTATTTCAACAACGCGCATTCCCCACAAAAACAACAGTGACACGGCTGAGCGTCGTCATCAGTAAACTCAATTGGAGGTATACAGATCTAGGGTGCACACACCAGTCCTATTTGGTCTACTTTAACCAAACACTGGTTTGTTTGTCTAGAAAGTTTGGTTCGGTTTGACCAGGCAAACTCTGGTCCACCTGCAAACCCAAGTCTCGGTTCGGTTGAAGTGACGCGGTTCCAATGCATATGTGGATGGCAAATGTACTGAGTATCGTTCCAAAAGCAGAACAGACTCTGTAACGTAGGACATCCTGGTTAAATACAACCTAAACAAACGTACGAGTCTGGCTCTAGCAGGAGAAATGCCTTGTGGTCTTTTGCCAAAGACAAAAGAGAAATCCTACAACCACCAAAATCCGACGCCACTCCATTTTTGTTTACATTATGTAAAGAAGGCAGTTGTGCTCCGTGTCTTCTTCAGAGGTTTTCATGTCGTTTCCTTTCGGGGTTCGTGGTGGAGCGCCGCCACAGGCAAAAGGGAGAACCTGGTTTATTTGACAGTGCAGTGTGAAAGTGAACCGCACCAGCTGAAATTGTAACAAATGTTGCAACTTTGGTCCTGATAGAACCAAGTTTACTGTACTGTCTGGTTTTAAAACACCCTAAGAATCCACTTACAACTCGTATATTGCAGTTTTTCCCTTTCTTGAGAGACATTTAGAGGCCCCGTCTAACATCATCTCCACTTAGATATTAGCTCCACTACACTATATGACGGTCTCTGATTTATATCAGTTCAGCCTTTTAAACTAAAATGACACGAGCTGTGTTAAAAGTTTTTACACTTTTTAATGTGTAAATTAAAAATTTACCTGATTCTTCTCTGCTGTTATTTTTTTATAATATTCTGGTCATTTGAGTAAAATATTAGCATCCTTTATCTACATAGTCCACAAAGCAGAATCCCTAAAATTTGCTTCTGATTTGCTTTTTTGGGATCTAGGCTAACTTAATTACAACAACTTAAAATGATAAATCAACATTTTTTGGACTAAAATAAGGACTGCAGTATTCTACATTAAGTGCTGATTGTCTATATGGTTTCTAAAAACAGTTTACAGTTTAGTGTTTTAGTGGATTTTAAAATCAAATCAATTTTGGTGCAACCTCTATTTTATGTTGACTTGAGACCAAAAACAGTTGTGAAATTGTTGCTTTTTTAGTTGTTTTTTTTTTTTGAATGAGTGTCCAAAAGCAAAACCAAATACTGATGGGTGAAATGTTAAAATCAAGTTGTGATTAGATGAACCAAAGACAGGGCACATAATTGATGACCTTTAAGCCTAACATTTATGGGTTCGAACAGATAGAGGGAGCCGGAGGACCCAGAAAAAACACCACAAAGAAGAGAGAAATGCCTCGGTCAGGATTCGAAGAGCTTCCAGGTTAATCTCTTCCTATTAAAAGGGCTGGTGAGATATTTATGTAATATTCAACATTTACAAAAGACTACTGGCAGGGTATATTTGAAGAAGAATACCTTGCCAGTACGTGCAGCTACACTGGTCGGCTAGAAGGCAGCAGAGTAAGGAGTAACAAACCACGTACACAGCTTTTCAATAGCCATCTACGGCAGTGACCACTGTGCAAGAAGGCGTTTGACTTACAAGGAAGTAGTTAAATCATGATGGAGCCGGAGGAGAATAAAAGTATAAAAGTATATGGATCTTATGATTAAATAAAAAAGTTAAACAGTTTTCAATTTTATTGTTTCCCGGTAAGATCCTTCTACAGTTTGAACTTCGCAGGTCAGCATTTGAGCGACTCTTCTCCGATTATTCCCTTGCTTCCACTCAAAAAAGTGTTTGTACTAAGTGACAGAAGCTGCCTTCACACTCCCACATCAACGATAAATAGACAGCCCGTAGTGGTATAACCAGCCTCTAATCACATCCATCCCCAATAACCTTATTGATTAGGAAGCAGCTGCTGATCCAGCTCCTTCCGAGACGCATTTCGCTCCATCTGACTGGCAGATCTATCAGTCCTCCATCCTCTCTTCCATTTTCTAAACTGCTTACTCCGGTTGGAGTCACTCAGGGCAAATGGATGGTGCTACACACATACAGTATGTACACAAAGGCACGTGGAAAAGCACCAGTCAGCCCAGCTACACACCAGCTCTTACTCTGGCGAGGGCGGAAAGTCTGTACTTTAGATCTGATAAAACCCAAAAGACTCCCGGCGTTGCAAACCAAACTTGGTGTGACGGAGATAAAAACAAAAGCAGGGATCAAGTTATTTAAAATATAAACTGTATAAACTAGCCACTGGGAATACACAACGACCACTAAACATTTCTAACATCTGCAAAGTGTTCATGTGTGTGTCTGAGGGTGAGGACAGGGAAACACTTACCTAGCATACGAATGTACAGCGCCGTCTGATCAGAGCTGTCATAGGAGATGGCCCCTCGTCTCTGCAAAGAGAGAGATGTAATCGGCAGTTCATGATAAAAAAAATAAGATAATACTTTGTTTGTTTTCTCCAGAAATGACTTTATGACCCTTTTCAAACTGACTCGTATCAGTGTCACATCGTCTGCTGCTTTTTGAGATATTTTAGCCTACTTCATGCTGTCGGACAGGTTCTATTAAAGTGACTTCTAGCCTTGTGGCTAAGCGAAACTGCTTTACTACTGTTAATTTACAAATTAAAGTAAAAATGGCGTCTTTTTAAAACTAATTTGTTTTTTACGTCAACATTTTTAATGATTTGAAATCATTTAAAATGTGGGAAAACAGAATAAACGTAAAGCACTTTTACACAGAACGACACAGGCATCATTTTCAGATGGATGTACTTAGTATCTGCTCCGTTTGCTGCTAATCTGTGTGCAGATGAGCGTGCGCATACATCACTGCTACACTGATAAACATGTTCCTGCTTCGTATCACCAGCCTGATACGGCGCTGCTATCAGTCATGCGAAAAACACATGTGCAACGAGGAAACGCACCCACACACACACACACACACACACACACACAAGTATAAATGCGACCACAAACACGCGGTGTTGTACAAGAAGGTAATTATAAACACCGGTCCCAATTGGACCCCACCCAGGAGGCTTGGATTTACTTCCCTTTGAAAGCCTGTCAAAAAGCTCTGCTGCAAATGCACAGATGGTAACGTGTAGATTAAAAAGGGAATAAATAAATAACTCTTCCCTTTTCTGACGTCAGCCGGTGATGCGAGATAGTCAGGAAAATTAGCCTCTGGCTACAATCTTGTGTGTTTACATTTACACCGTAAATGTTCCTCAGCACACAGGCCATTCCTGTTTTAATGTAAATGACACTGAAATTAATAGTTAAATGCATCCAAGTCTGTTTACATCAAGTCAACACTAATAACCAATAGGAAATCAAATAGTTTTAATGATTTAAACATTGCAAATATCCATCGAATGTGACCAAAAGTTATGTTAATTGTTAAGATATATAAAAAGCTAGTCTAAATCTACCGTAGCTTTAGACTTTTTTAGCACATTTGTCCCAATCCTGTTCAGGGCCCTGAGAAAGTGTCGGCCCCACTAAGTCAGGCAGTCAGTGTTAGCCAGGCAGCTATAGCGTTAGCCAACCTAACTATCATTTTTCCAATCTTTACCATGACACAGATCATAAAAAAAGACTAATAGTTGCTGCAACTGCCGCATGATCTGCTCTGAGTGCTTTGAGCTGAAATATTCCTCCAGGACTTATGGAGATGGGGTCAGGAAATCGGTCGCCAACATCTCTGCAGATCCCACACATCCTGGACACGAGTTGTTCAGACCTTTGCCTGAGAGTTGGTGCTGCTTGCAAAAACCAGTCCCAACACTTTACAGAGTGCTCGGCTAATCTGTGTTTACATGTGCAATATTCTAGCCCATCTTGGAAAAAAAACGACTGAGTGAACACGGTGACCAAATGAAACCAAAGTTAAATGCATCAAAGTTAAATGTGTGTTTTGCACAAAAACAAAATGGATTCCGAAAATTTAACAGCATTCAAAACAAAGCATTTCATTTTAGATTAATTACTGGACATGAAGTGAAATGCAATACAAGCTAAATTATCAACCAGACTTTATCAAAACAGAGTTTGCAGCGTTGGTCTTCTGCAAACTAATCCAGATGAAAATAAAGTCAGTGGGAGAAAGACATGAGTGAACTGACGACTGCAGAGCTCTGTGTGGCGAGTCTTATCTTTAGAAACAAGCAATTAAGACTGTACGGGTTTTAGGTGACAGTTTTCTTTACCTCACTAACCTCAATAGCAGCTTATTAAAGCCGAGATGCAGAAACTGCTGGTGTGATAAATTCTCTTTTGCTTTTAAAGAAGAAAAAAAAAAACACACTGGCTACGTATAGAGCTACGGGGCATTTTACCCTGACACATAATAAAAATGACACAAAATGGTACATTTACAAGCATGGGAATGGAGGCTTGTGTTCTCAGTCTAGTTTCATTTAGATTATTTAAAAAGATTTTTGTCTTTTCTTCACAACTTACCAAGAGAAATGCTTATAATGGTGCAAAGTTTCTCTGTTAATTTTAAATGCCAACTTTTGAAATTGCTGTATTTTCTTAAACATAATAATAAAAAAAAAAAACAAGTTTTTAAAATGAACATTGAAACTGAATCTCATTGCCGCACTTCACAACTAAAACTCCAGATTTGTTTGATTTTCTGTCAAAATAAAGAGATGTCAGTTCAACTAGAAATGCTGCGTCTGTGTTGTGAACTTTATAAATGTGCAGGAAATGTTTTGATGATGCACGTCATTGCTTCATGCAAAAGTTATCCTCTTAATCTCGCAGCTTCAACCTACTAGGTGGCCAGTAAAAGTCATTTAACTTTTGGTTAGAGGCAATGTGTCTTCAGAATAGTTTTCTTGGCTTAAGTTGTTTCCAGCCTTGTATCAGAGTGGCTGCTTGTACTTGTTTACAAAAAATAATAATAAATAATGAGGTATTCTGCTCGAAGCAGTTCAATAAGAGTCTGTTTTATAGCATCAATGACAGACGAACTGATAAAAACCTCCCTCAAGTCTTCACAATAAAAGTTTTCACCACACACACTGTGTTCTGAACATCATTTAAGCTGGCAGTGAGAGTATTAGTTGTGGTAATAATAATAATATTTATACTGAAGATAAACCGACAACTGTGAAGGATTTTTGCATGATAAACAGAAGATTTCCATCCCGGTACATCCTTCTCTTGAAAAAGCAGAATTTTAATATCTTGTCGTTTCCCTTTTGAGCGAGCTAAAACTGTAAGGCAAAGCCGTTTAAAATCTGTCCCCTTTTGTGCTAAATGCGCCGTTATGTCTTTTCATGATAAACTAAAATTTGTGATTTAAAAAACCTGATCTTTTAGCCACATTTCCCAGCCTTACTCTTTATCTAAACCAGTATCTGGAGCCAGCTGGTCCTTCCAGGCCAGAGGCATCTGCAGCAGGAGAGTCACAATCAGAGTGGGAGCCGTGGCTGGCTTCACTGCTCTAAATGTATATTTGCTCTGTCGACAACCAGCTGCTTGGAGCTGCACTGAGGTGTTGGCTCACCTCATTTTGCACTCTGCATACGCTGGCGCCCCTCCAGGCCGCCACTTCGCTCTTCTTTCTGGGGCGTCCCTTGCATACAGTTAAGAGGAATGACATGTTTAATGGATGGCTGAGTTGATGGATGTTTGAGTGAGCAACGAAAGTCCGGCTGTACTCGCAGCTCTTAGAAAAGGTCTGCCAACTTAAAAACAAAGTTAGCTTTGAACTTGTGTTTTTGCAAAAAGTAAAAGAAACGTAACTTTTAAGAAAGAAAAAAAGCGATAAAACCTGACAGCACAGTGACATCTTGTTCATTCCGTCTGTTTACTATGATAGTTTGAAGACAACTGTCTGGTCAAACCTCAAACACAGACAAACACAAATGATCCTGCTCGTATGCTCATGACTTCGTATCCTTGGGCTTAACCGTGGCTCCACTTCACACACACACACACACCTAACAGCGCCTGTCCGATGAGCTCATGACAGCCGCCAATCCAAAGCTAATATTTTACCAGCTAGCAAACACCTCGAGTCAGGGTGTGCAAAGCTGTATTTTAGTGTCAACAAGACTCTGTATTTACACACAGTGCAAGTGTTTAGTTTTGGCATTATATACTGTGTGCATGTATGCATGGGTTCGTGTGCGGATGAGTGCAAGACGGCGGTAAACGTAAAGTGTGGGAACGACACGATGCAGTCTCCGGGGATTTAGAGTCGAGAACGGTCAGTGTGGAAAAACCAAAGGTTTACGTCAGAATTTGAACGGGAACAAAAAATCTAAACAATGCGTATGTGCAGTCACGGTGTTGCGAACAGATTTATGTCCTGAACAAACGGGAAAGTTTTGTCTTACTGTCAAAGTGGCAGAAAGCAGACACCCCTTTCTTTCACCCGCCCATCACGCTGTCTGGGTTCAGCAGGAAATAGTGCTGATTTGTAGGAGCGGCGCATTAGAGCGGAAGGTTTCATGTTGGTCAGCTAAAGACAAAGGAAACTTCTTCACAGCTCCTATTTGGGGCCCACTGCTGTGCACGTTTCAGCTGAAATGATGCAGATGTCACATACGCATGCGATGCATGACATGTTTACACTGAGTGTAGCAACAGACGCATTTAATGAGGAGGACAAAGACTTTTGAGTTATCAGAATCAAGAATAATTTAAATGATTTACATTCAAAAGTTTGTGTTGATGTCTTTAAAATGAATTTTTAATTTAAATGAAGCACTAATAGTGACACATTTATAGGGCTGCAGCTTTTTTAGTAGGCATGCCCTCCTTTAAAAAAAAAACACACAAAAATTGAATACAAAAATGTCTAAAACGAACAATAACAAATTTTTAAAAATACTCCAACATATTGATTTTACAGTTACATTGCTATAAATAAAATGCATATGTTTATTTTTATTTTATAAAAAATATTGAAGCAGAAATGTAGCATGCATATTAAACTTAGTAGTTTTCAAATCCACATTGCTCTATAGGTGTATCTCAGTCAAAATATGACCTGAAAGTTCATCAATTTGTTAATAAAACAAAATGAAACTCCTTAGTTGTTATTCAAAACTTTTGATTCCACCGATTTTGATAATTATTGCTTAATGTTCATAAAAACCCACAATTCAGTTCATCAGAATAATAAAACATAACAGAAATGTTATGTCATTGCATAACAGTCATGCAATCATAAGCAAGACTGCTAACGTTCTCTACAAGAAAGGTAAGACAAAAATGTCTTAGCTGTAGGAACTGGATGTTTGTAGAGCGCCATACACAAGCATATTATTGGAAAGGTTAGTGGAAGGAAAAAGTGCGGCACAAGCAACAGCGAAAGCCAACCTCAGCCTTAAACTATGATTGTGAAGCAAAGAGTTTGTAGTAGATTCAGTAAAACTTCCTTTTCCGTGATATGTACATTTTTATTACATCTCATGATCGAAGAGAACGTACCCAGCAAAGATCAGAGGTTTTAAGTAAAAAAAATAAGGTTTTTCAAAAGAAATTTACACTTTACAGAGCTAGTACCTGGAAAAGCCAGCCATTGCCAACATCAGATATGTAATGTTTTCACTACGAAGCAACTAGAATGTTTTCATTTCATGACCGCTTTCTATTAAAGCTCAGTCTTCGTCCTCAGGCTTGTTGTCTTGGGAGGAAATATGGGTGGTGCAGTCCCTATATCTCGGCGTTTGATCAGTGACGCTAACCAGAGTGTCATAGCAAAGCTAATCTGCCGGCTGATCACAGGCTGAAAAACAAAAACGGATAGGGGCTTTCTGTTAACTTTTATTTCATCACAACCTTTGTTAGTCAATTAGCCACAGGAGCAAACAAAGACGGGGCTTGACTCACTGAAGAAAGGGAAACGTAAAAATATTTGATATTTTTAGCGCTGGTTTTATTACACTTGGGTGGATTAAGGAGATCGTCGGAGAAAGAGTCAAGAGATAAACCAGCAGAGAGCAACACAAAACAAATGTGGCAGGCAAAATATGTGGATGCTATTGCAGTTTTTAAAAATAAAAAGTCACAAGAAAGCACAAAAGATGTAGGAAGCCATTTTGAAACAAGTGTTTCTCTTACACAATTTCATGACTGTTTTCTAAATTCATTACATCTAAAGATAATAAAAAAGAAAATGTTTTACCACTGAACACTATAAAAGAAAAAAAAAAAAAAACTTAGTCAACCGAAGTTGGAATAGGTAAGACTATGTGGGAAATTGGGATTTAAACAGGACAAATTAGTAAAAATATCATATAATTTTAGTAATATTAACATTTTCAGGCACTCCAACCAGAATCCCAACATGGATCTGACAGAAATCCGCACAGCGAGCTAAAGGTAATACTCATTCATACCAGTGCATACGTGCAGAAAGCTAAACAAATACAAAGAGCTACATCACTGCTTTTATATCCCAAATAATGAACATGTACTATAAAAGGTAAAACTGATGTTTAACCAACTACACACCAGATATTTCAAAGTGTAACTTCAAACACCGAAGCCCAGTTGTTATAAAATAACCACCAAGAAATCAGCGCACACAGACAACACGGGAAAACAAAAGACCAAATAGTTACCGATCTGCATTCAATACTTCCCTTTACGGTCGTCAGGTTCAGCATTTTTGATACGTCAAACCTCCCGGGTATATTTATTATGTAGAGTTAAATCAGCTGACTGGACCGCTTTTTTTTATGTCGTTTTGAAAAATGGCATCAAATGCCGACTCTGACCTCAAGAAATGCAAAGCTTTTCTAAATCGGAAAAGTATTTATAAGCAATCAAGTGACTCGTGTACACAGTTTATAAATGCCAAATTAAAAGTGATTGTTTGAAATCTGCACTAAAGCTGTGCCTCCAGGTGACCTAGTTCACCTTTGTAGACTTTAAAAAAATACCATGTGATCTGATCACAGGTCTGGTTTCCTTTTTCTCCACTTTCCCTGAGAATTTCAGTGAAACCACAAATCTCCACAGCTGCAGAGTTCAAAACAGCTCGTAATATCAACAATGTTCTCATGTGAGCAGAAGACTCAATTCAGGCCGGACCTGCACGAACATGCGGCTGAAATGCGTCCCGCGTACATATCCTTAAGCAGGAACAATAATGCCAGTTTCTGCTTCTGAGTGCATTTTGCCTTGCAGCCCTCGGCGTTCGCCGCGTTTGATTCGCCTGGCCCCCAGAGTTGCACTTAGCTGGTGTTCCCCCCGCAGCACTTTGAACACAAACTAAACACCGCTTTGTTTGGAGTGTGCTGCGAGCGCAACAGTCTGCTCATTGTGCTCTGCAATGTAAGCTCGTTTACATACGTCTCCGCTCCTTATCTCGGCTTAGTCCAACAGCCTGAGGTCAGAACGCTCAGGTTTCTGAGGTCAGGACCTAGTGTCAAAAATTCCTGATAGAGTAAGCAGCCCGGGGCTTTGGTGTCTGTCATTTTCTGACTCCTACGGTCCCAGAGATAGTAGAGGAGAAAAAAAGGGAACAAAAGGTTCATGTATATGAACTCAAATTGACCTTACAGGCATTTGGTGAGATTTTAAAAGTTTTATTTCAGAAAGAGGAAAAAAATAACACACTAGAGGGGTTTAAGCTAAAACGAAGACCAAAAAAAAAGCAAAAAAAACATGTAGCTTAGCTTTGTGTTTGATCTCCTGTTTCAGTCCACTGCCTTTCAAATGATATCAGAGCCATACATCTTCCTTGTATCAAAGATAGGTGTAAAACCTTCTTTTATTGTGTTATTACACTTTAAACATGGGGTGTAACCGAGGATAGAATGGCTACAGACAGCCAGCGGAGGCTAAGCAAATGAGCCCCAGCACTAACCTCATAAACGGACATATCACAAAGGAAAAACACACACACACGCAAATCCCCCCTCCGAGATAAAAGCAACAGACTCAATGCCGTTTCATAAACTAAACGTTTCCTTCCGAGTTATGACCCAGCGCGGAGCTTTGCTGTGTGGGACAGCACATTCCAGCAACCGAGCGCTAAGCCATAAACACAGGCAGACTTGGAGAGAGGGCGAGTGACTCCGTCTGTGTGTGTGTGTGTGAGCTTCAGCAGCTACACGCACAAGAAGTCCTCCATGGAGTCTACCTGGTGGAGGAGTGGTTTAAGAGCGCCGCGATCACTCTGACACACTTCAGCTGCTGTGAATTTTAAGAGCAGGCTGCTGGATTGATGAAGGGGGGAACTGACCCTCGATATCTCAGCAAACCAAGTGACAATGAGCACAGCTGCAGGACAAAGCTGCACGCTCGTAAGGCAACTTATGATTTTTTTTATTTTTATTTTTTTTACTGGCAGGGAAAGTGCCATAAAATAATCCAGGCCTCTTTATACTTTACACAGAGTGCTCCATCTGCCCTTTGTGTACCTGGGCTTTTAGCGTTGCTGTATGAAACGAGCAGAGTAACGAGGCGATGCTTCAGATTCTCTCCGGCCGTCTAACACTGTGCAGGAATTTCATTCATTTAAATGCCATCCGCTGACTCTAATTGCCTCTCGGGATCAACTAACTGGCCCCTCTTTTCTTAACCTTCAGGGCAAACAAAACCGTGGCTCTCATTGTAGGTGGAAGCTGCAACAATAAAACCTATGATAACAACACATTGTCCGTCTTCCTTCTTTGGATCCAATGCTTCAAATGTATATGTTTGCAGGTACCGGAGAAATATGGGTAATATTTACATTTGTGCTGTTTTATTTTATTTTAAAAATAAATAAATGTATAAATCAAACCTGAATGCAGCTGCTGTTTTGACAACAACAACAAATGTTTGTGCACTTTTCCACAAACATTTTCTTCCCTTCCACTAAACTTTTCATTAACTTGGGCTCTGAATAGCAAGCCCATTTAGTTAAGATCTTTTTGGCTTGCCCTTCTTGTGGAGGACGGGTCCTTTATCGTATATAGCAGTGGTCCCCAACCCCCGGTCCTTGGACCAATTGGTACCGGGCCGCGCAAGAAATAATT
>NW_015112687.1:404390-438033 GCF_001443285.1 Poecilia latipinna | reverse complement strand
AAATTAGGGTTTTAGGGGAAAACCCAACACCTAAGGGTTTTTTTTGCCAGTCCCCAGCCCCCCCCCCCCCAATAAGAAAAATATTTTCTTAGTTTAATTTTTGTGGAAGAGTGAATTTTGAGTTCTCATCAGTAAAAAAAAAACAAAACAAAACAAACACTTGAAATGTATCACTGTGTGTTCATTTAATCTGTAAAGGTTTGATTTTATGAACTGAATTACTGAAATAAAAAATTTTCAATTATATCTTAATTTAACACATATTTTTGTGCATCAATTATGTGGCTACAAGCAATTTTATGATGATGTGTCTCACTGGAGCTGCTTGTGTAAAGTTGTTGATTTTACTCAAGAATTGTGAAACATTTTCTAAGTCACATGTTAATATTTCAGCCATTTAAGAAAATTATATTTTATCAATTTGAATTAGACTAAGAATCATAAATATAAAAGTGGCATGCACCTTTTGATACATTGCGATAAATGCAAATTATTTTTAGGGCCAATGACAAAAAGGATGTAAAACAAAAATAATTGAGGGTTAAAATCAAACCAATAGTTTTTAAAAACATCTACCAAAACTTTAAAGATGTGCATTACACATTAGTCAGCTTGGGTAGTTATTGTGTGTCTGAAAGTGTGTCAATGTGTAAAACCACTTTTGCATGGTTGATTGCACTCGACGTTGCAGCACAAAAACATCGTGGTCATGTGGCATCAGCCACCCCCCCCCTTCCTCACAGACAGAGAAGAACGTGATGTGAATCATGAAAAGTGTCTCGGTGAAAACAGGATGTTGTCCATTTACCACAAAATAAACATTCTGAAAAGCCCTCCAGGTCATTTCAGCAAAGCTGGTTTAAAACCTATGTTTCGGTGCAGCGGGGGTTAAAAGTTTGCGAAAGATTGTGAAACGCCCGGCTCAGAGTCTGAGCAGCTCCTCTAGCATTCTTACCACATCCTGAAACGACGTCAATCTGATGGCAGTTTGAATCAACAAAGTAACTCCCAGAAGAAGAAACCGCTGCCTCGTGTTCCCTTATCAAATCTGTGCAGAGACGAATCTACGCTGCGTGGAACAAACACACCCATCTCTTACCCTCATGCACAAGCTTATCGTCTCCCTAAGCATCTCAAATCTGAAGGGGGTTATCTGCAATCAGATGACAAAACAATCTTGACGGCCCGTCTGACGGTGACGTAACAGACTGAGTAGATCACGGTGTACAGCTCCGAGCTGCTTTCCTGCCATTATCACCCAAAACAACGTGACAGAACAAATCAATGCCATTTGTTTACCAGTGTTTTTTCACCAGAATTGTTGGTATGTGGATGTGAATGAATGCAGCTATTGAAAAAACTGGGGAGCAAAATGTCTTTTCATCAAGTTGCTGGATTTAGATTTTACAATTCTGTCGCGCAAAAGTACTCGTATGGCTTAAACTTTTAACATTCGGTCATGAATTTATTCGTATGTTATACGAGTTTAACAATAAGTGGCATATAGCTGCGAATTTCACAGTGGCCTCCTGGTATTCCTGGAAGATAGAGACCACAGCTGCTAATGAAAAACTAAAAATACAGATACTTTAGACTCCCTATTAAAATGCTTATAAACTGTCTATTTTAATAGTTCAAACACAGCTTAATGTATATTAATTCGCCCACTGGAAACCATCTTAGCTCTATCGCAGAAGTTAGCATCTATGGTTTCCTTATCTCTGCTTTTAGGCTTACAGCCAATCAGCACCAAGGAAAATGAATGGCACTCCTGGATTGGCTGCTTTGCAAACAGCAGCCAGTAGCATATAAAATAGCAGCTAGCTTTGCAGCTTCCACAAGCTGCATTTTCTTTCAACTATTTTAGAGAAAAAATCTGCAAAGACAAATTTATCACAAATAACTTGGAACTAAATTCCACAAAAAAAAAAAATACACAAATTGAATTTTTCTTTCTTCAGCATCGTAAAAAAAAAAAAAGTCGGATATGGGTTGCAAATGGGAAGAAAAAAAAATTGGATTTGTGTCGCCTGCTGTGTGAGCGTTGCCTAAGTACTGCTTATATTTGTAAAAAAAAGAAACTGTATACTTCATTTTTACACATTACTTGCTACTTTGAGTTGGTAAGTAGCATAAAATCCAAATAATACACTCAAGTTTTTTGGAGACATTTTGACAAAATTGCAAAAAAAAGTTCTACGGTTCCAAATACTTTTTCAAGTCACTGTCAGTAAAAATGTGTGCAGCAATGCAGAGCAATCAGTGTTTCATAGTTTATAGGAGAACCACATGACCTGTTCCTGCATCCTTCTCCCTGCATGTCGCTTCTAGACTTTCCAATTTAATCAGTCGCTGGCTCGTGTTTACCTGTCGTTTTTCTTCAAAGAAAGAATATTTCAGGGGAACCAGCTTTCCTGAATGCATTCCGGCAAAAAACTCACTTTATCTTCCAACAATTCAGGACGCTAACATGTGTCACATGGATACAAAGACAACAGAAGAAGAAAAATCTATTCATTGGCAAAGGTCTTCCCCCACTTTCGACCAAATCATAAGCATTCCACAGCCACTAAGGGAGATATCCTTCTGAGACAGAGTTGTGTCTTCAACCCAACTCTTTTGTCCACTGTTTACAAGAGGAAATGTCTTCATCTGCGAGGGAAGGGGCGGCGGGAAGGGGTAGAGGAGGAAGAAAGAGGGGAGCTTGTGAGTGAGCGGAACAAGATAGCCGGAGAAAGAAGAGAGACTGAGACTCCGGCCATCTGTGAATGTGGAAGCGAGCCAAACCACTGCCCACAGAGCACAGGCACATGCCTAACTGCCTCTTTCTGCCATGGCAGTCCTGCCCTGCTTCCACAAACAACAGGCTTGTTGAACCACACACAAAAACACAGCAGCCACCAAGGACAAACGCACCCTTGTGGTCATAAATAAGGCCTAAACATAATATTTGTGGAAGTGTAATTGCTCTGTAGTAACGGCTGAATGACACCACTGCATGCATACATGCAGGTTCACCCATTTTTGTTAATGTTTGCAAGAGGAGCGGTGAAGCATTTCAGCTGCAGGTCTTAATGTTTCTAATTTAGTTGTTTTGTTTTTTTACTTTTTATGGCAAAAAAAAAAATAGGTAAAATGCCAGAACTGCAACAGAAACAGACTAGAAAGGAAAAAAACTTGCAATGTAGCTCAAACTGGAAGGACAGTGTTGCAACTTGTGTTTGTTAGCAGATGAGCAGCACAGAAATTGAACCACAATGTCAACTCAGAGGCGTCGCGACCTTTCCAGGGAACTCTCCCTGGTTTTGGTCCGAGATCCAAGTTCCAAGAATCACAGTGAAAAAAAGCGATTTAAGGTTTTATAGCTGCTGGAGGCAGAGTGTTGAGACGGAGCAAAGGGAGAATTTTACTGCACTGACCGAAACCATTTCACCAGAAACCCTTGGAGATCTACTAAACGTCCGACATCAACATAAATGCATCCAAAACAGCTCAAGAACGGTAACCGACCTCTTCACTTGCATGTTGTTTAAATTCTCCTAAAGAGATGAAACCTTTTAGCTTTTAGTGGTCTGTGAAGGTTATTCTATGAACAAGGTGTTAAATAAAGTTCTCCAAGTTCAGAAAAAAATATCTGGGTACACCAAGGAAAAGCAAACCCAAGAACCAGAAATCCTGCAATGTGTCTGAAGGTGTTAAAAGTTCTTAAATAAGAGAGAAGTTTACCCAATACAGGTTTGTGCAAACAAAGCATACCAGTGCGGTTGTCTCGTTTGGCTCAGTTACAGTTTAAATTATAAAGTACAACAGTGGAAATCTACACAACGGAATCAGATTTTAAAGTTAAAAAGGAGCGTTACACTGAATCTAATCTGAAGGTTCTGGGAAATAAATAAAATCTATTCAATTTATCACAATGTTGTTCCACGTGACATCCAAAATGGAAACCATTTTCAATTCGTGGAAACTCAATTTCTTATTCCTGAATGCATCTTCACCGCCATCTCCTGAAACAAATTCTTGACCAGATCAGATGGGTTTGTGGGAAAAGCAAAAGAGTTAGAGAGTTTTCAGTAGATGTTAAATGAATAGACTTTCTTTGAAATGGAAAGCACACTATGGCTCAATTACTGGTTTTGAGGAAGAAATGGTAAATAAAGTCGGACATTTTACGCCGCCAACCTTTCTGCACAAGAGAGACTGCAGCTTGAAGCCATCAGAATTGCTTAGATTTTGTGAAAGCTACACTTTGGCTGATAATCCTTTGAAACACGGAAGGAAATTTTGAAAACCAAGCAGACTATAGCTGAAAGACTCGTGGAGACGTACAAAACAGACTATCACTGTGCAGATAACATATTTAGCATAGCTAAAAAGTATCCTGTAGTGACTGTTTTCTCTAACAGACCAAAGTTTAAGTTCACAGGCCGTTTAGTCATTCTTTACTAAACTTAGCTCTAGTGTATTGGTTTCTTTCTATGCCATATTTTTGTCAGATATTATGATGTTAATTTGTCCTCTAGTCAGTATTTAAGGCCTGTGTGACATTATTACCATTAGTCAGAAAGGTATGCAGTTTTTCTCTTATTTTCATCCTCCTAAAGTAATGGCCCAACTCATTTGTTTTGTTTTGTTTTTTTGCAAAGAAATGAAATAAATCACTTTTGACAAAAATGATTTGTAGGCCATTATTTTAGGAAGATGACAATATGATGTACTGTGGCTTGTTTTTGCAGAATTACTCACATATCTCATCAACAATTTTTACACTTAGCAACCAAATTGTTCCTTAACTAAACTGGTTAAAATTCCTTCTACTTTTGGATTGTGTGGAAGGACAGCTGGTTGCAGCAGCACGAACATAAATATTGTCACCAGTTATCAATAATGAAAAATACAGATCAACTATATTTAACCCCATTTCAATAAAACCCTACAAACTTTTTCATATAAGGTTATCGTCCAGGTAAAAATCAAATTATGTATAGATGCTCTGTCAATGGAGTTTTATCCTTGATAGACATCAACATTTTCTGAAATATGAAAGTATGGTGTCATCTGCATAAAGTTGCATGCCACCTACTGACATGGTCTTCTAACGGTTTTTACTTCATAACTGAAACTAAAATATGATGGCTGAACTGTTCTAAAAGTGCTGTTAAACCAACTTTTATGACATTTCACAACGTCAGCCGGTAGATGTCATTACAGACATGAATACAAGCTTCATTTCTCAACACCATACATTGGGTCTTCACACCCTGTGAGCATGAATAAAAAAAGTTATCAGTAGGAACTGCTGCATATAGCTTAAACAGACATCCATCTAAAACGGTCACACGTACACAGTAGAGGTTTACACAAAAGCTAGAAGTCAAAAATGACAAAACTTGCAATGCAATTGTAAGATGACAAGAAAACCAACAAAATTAAGAAAAATCAAAAAATCCTCAGCAGGGAGTATTTAAAAAAAAAGGTAAAAACATATAAATACCTGATGACTTGTCTCTAAAACATCTTTCCTGAGCACACAGGGAATACCTAGCACCCATTATTCTTCTGCACAAAGAACTAATGGGCGTCACGTCAAAGACAAACGCTTCAAATGACTCAGTACAAGCTAACACAAGGAAGACATCATAAAAGGCAGAAACGTGACCTTACAACTTGAAGATGGTTGTTTCTGCCTACACTTTTTATCTTTACCCACACAGCAGGTGAAATAAATAGAGGCATGCAAACCAGAGGGATATTTTCAATGCGCTACAAGAAAAAAAAAAAAAAAAGGAAGTTCACGTCTTACTCAAAAATTTATGCTATGTCAATGTGTCAGTGTATGATAACATAAATAACAGAGTGGCACGTTCCTTCTGATAAATCCCAGGAGGAAACTCCAGCATCGTGTTAGCGCCCGCTGAAAGAGGGGCCTTTTATCTGAGGTCAACATGCACAAATACAAAGTTGGGAGACAGCTTCTTGTCTGCTGTAAAAGGTCCAACTGATAAGAACATGGTGAGGACTTCTGTGCAACTGAAAGCTCATTTTATGTGTTTGCATTTGTGTGTGTGTGTGTGTGTGTGTGCGTGCGTGTGTGGACTAGTACCAGTACTACAATACAAAGGCTCTAAAAAGTCAAAAATGTTAATTATTCATCACACCATTCCTTTTTAATGAACTGCTAAATGCTTGAAACTGTTAAATTATAGTTTGAGATCTGGAATCTTCAGTTTTTCACAGCTTTTAATGCCTAAACTTTTACATTTTAACTACATTTAACACACATTTAATGTACGGGTTAGTGGTAAGAAGTGACAAGTTGTAGCCTATACAACTTGTTGTCAATGTCAATTTAATGTTCTAGTAGGAACAGAAATACAAACTTTTGTGTGTTCAAAAATGTTAATACCCAGCATCCACCTGCAAGATTTTTGCAGATTATGCATTCTGTGGAAAGATGTTTGTTAGGGGCCTGTGTGAGCACAAACATGACCGTATAGTTGTTATTGAAGATATTTAGATTAACTGTGACACCTGTTATAGATCTGGGGCCCCGTTACGTGGAGGCTTTAATATAAACATTCAACAAACAATATTTTCTTTCTTAACAAGACTCTGGCATACTTTTGGACATTTAGATGGCCTCTCCTCTATAGGCAGACTAACAAGAGCTTATTAGATTCCAGCGACAGACTCTGTTTTTAGGCATTAACCAAACATTTGAGATTTGATTTGGGTAAGGGTCCTTCCAGAAGCTTAATATTTGTGATATCTGATCTGCCCACTTTTGTGTTTGGGATGGACACACCCAATCGTGTCCACTTTTCAAGCACCCAGCTGTTGCAACACCAACTCTCTGGCAGTAAAACAGACCTTCAGCATGATGCTGCCACCACCATGCTTGACAGATAGAAGGTGTCTGAAAGCTTCCCATCTCCATACTAAAAAACTGGATTCAGCTAAATGTCCTCATAAGGATGCAGATACTAATTAGTTTGCGTGTGTGCAGAAACCTCTAACAACCACCTGCACGATTCCTGCAAATTATTAATGCACTTGCTGTGAAATTCCTCATTGCAGACGAGTGCATGCCCTACTGTAAAAGTAAAATTGATATATAATTATTATAATTTTTTTTTTTTTTTTTTTTTACCTGTGACAGCTGTCTTGGATCAGGAGCCCCGAAAAGGGAAGAGCTGGAGCTGAAACTAATGGCCCCCCTCCGGCTGAGGACATGCTTGGGAACCGGCCTGTCTAGAGGCAAAACCGGCAACTGATAACATACTTCCATTGAACAGTCAGGGCTGGTTCCGGATCAAAAATATAAAAGAAAAAAAAAATAAAACATGCAATGTTTAAAAAAAAAAAGGAGAGAGAGAGAGATATGACTGATGAATTGGAAAAATTTCCAAAAAAGGCGAAAGGAAATAGCTTTCAGTATGGTGAAAACGATCTGACACGAAGCTGTGAAGTGTTTCTGTTCATTATGAGCGACTCAAAACTTGTCCAGATCGCCTTCATCGATGCTGCGTCTCGTCTACCTCCGCCGTTTTACATCCCTCGGTGTCATTCTGTGGGAAACTATTCATGCCGTCGCTGTTGCGTTCGCCCCTTTCTTTCTCATTTTGCTCAAATCCGGGCCCACGGACGACGAGACCTTCTTGCCATTTTCTGGGTCTTTATGAAATCGCTTCCTCATTTTTTCAAAGCAGAGCAAAAACGTCCGCTCGTCCGGGCTCCGTGGCGTCCCCGCGGATCCGCATATCGCAAACCCCGAGATGAAAACAAAAGGCACGACCGCTTCCAGAAAATATCATCAACATATCATTTTCTGGTGCCAACACCGGCGGGCGAAGGAGAACAGAGGCAGCTCCGGGAATGGGGGGGATCCTGACGGCGGCCGCGGTCGTGAAGGACTCCTCTCTCATTCAGGACTCGGCCGGTGGTGAGATATATTCAACATGTAGGGGCTTTTCCGTCTTTTTTCTGAGGCTGCATGTTGAAGGAGCTGTTGTCTAATTCACCGCTGGTTGTAAAACACAAAGTGTCTGGCTCAGAGAGAGGAGAGAGGGGAACCCCGACGTTCCTCTCATTCACCGCCGCTCCGCTGGGGTCCGCAGCGACTTCAGTGGCACAAACATAAACGCGTAAAACAAAAAAAGAACAAAAAAGAACCTACAGAGAGCTTAATTCTCTACAACTACCTGCCTATCGTCCTAAAAATTACCCTACTGTGTGGTTTTAAAGCGCACAACACCTGCCAGAGATGGTGCTGTTGGAGCGAGCACCCCAAAAAACGCCCTTGTTTACGGTTAGCCAATAGCGTGAAGGCAGTGTTTGTAAAACAGACGGTGATTGGATAATGCTTTCAGGGCTGTATGCAACGACACACGTGAGTGGCTGCGGAGCCAGGGCGATCCCTAGAATTATATGAGCAGTCATTTGCAGACGGCGTGGACTTTCTCAAGGGTATTCCTCCACAACGGGGCTTGCCCTGCAGCGGTCCACATTATTGCCTGTGATTACCTTTCTCTCATGAGTCATACTACTTGGGAGCTGAAATACAGCTTAGCAAACGTTTCAAAATGTTGAATCTCTGTTAAGCTATGGCAATTTTGCTGCATGTGTGTGGTGACTAAAAATGTCAAATTTAACCACACAGACGCATTTAGAAGGAAGAATATCATCAAAAAGTTCACTACCTTTTCAATAAATCAAACCTCACATATTGTATGCATTCATTCCACATAGAGTGCAACATTTCAAGCCTTAATATTTGTTAATGTAAATGTTAATAATTATGGCTTACAGAAAACGAATACCTCAAATTCAGTGTCTCTGAAAGTATGATTAAAACATAGGATACATTTTAAAAAGGATATTTTAATCTGAAATGTCAGACTTCCTAACAGCATATTCATTTCTATGCACTAAATACTCTCCTTTTGCAAAATTATTGCGTTAATGCAGCATGCCTTGGAGGTTATCAGCCTGTGGTTCTGCTGAGGTGTGATGGAAGCCCAGATGTTTTTTTAATGGTGGCCTTCAGGTCATCTGCACTGTTAGATCTGGTGTTTCTTCTCTTCTTCTCCAATACCTTCTAGGTTGTATGTCAGGCGGGTTTGCTGGCCAATCAAGCTCAGTAACACCATGGTTATTGAACCAGCTGTTAGTACCTTTGGCAGTGTGTGAAGGTGCCAAGTCCTGCTGGAAAGTGAAATCATCCCCTCCATAAATTTGTCTGCAGAGGAAAGACGGCTGCTCTGACTGTGGACTCCAGTAGATGACATGGCACCTGAATCATCACTGAATGTGGAAACTTCACACAGGACTTCAAGCGATGTGAATTGCTCCACTCTTTCTCCAGACTACATAGTTTTCCCAATTAAATGCAAACTTTACTTTCATGTGGAAAGAGGACTTTGGATCACTGAGCAACAGGTCAGTTCTTTTTCTCCTCAAGCCAGATAAGAAGCGTCTGACGTCTCTGGTTCAGGATTGTAGCTCTTCATGCGCTGACTCTGGCCTCAGCCCACTCTTTGTGAAGCTTCTTAAATTGATTTTGCTTGACAATCCTCTCAAGGCTGCACTTCTCTCTGTTGCTGATGCGGGATTGCCTACCAAACGTTTTTCCTTCCACTCGACTTTTTTCAAATATTCTCGGATACGGCATTCTGTGAGCAACCAGTCTCTTTAGCAGTTACTTTTTGTGGCTTACTCTCCTTGTTGATGGTGTCAATGAGACACCTCTACAGCCTAAAGCAGTCTTCCCCAGGATATGTGATCTTCTGACCCAGAATGAGAAACTATTTGTAGGCTCAGGAAAGCGTCGCAGATGTTTAGAGATTATTAGCTTATTAGGATGTGACACTTGGAGATGCCAATATTTAACTTTTTAGGATACTCTAATGTTTTGATACTCTAAATGATGGGTTTTCCTTAAGAGTAAGGCAAATAAAATATTTGCCTAAATGTGTAATTGCTCTATGTTCACTTCCTGAAATAAGAGACATAAAAATACATTTTTCATGATATCCTAATTTCTCCAAATTAGGATATCAACTGGTAAACATTATAGTGTTTTCGATAAATAAAATGATCCTACATTGTTTTCAGGACACTGATGTATTGGAACACTACCTATCACTCTTGTTGAAGTAATTATGTTTTAAAAATGCAGCTTGAATGCTATGAGTCTTTGGTCTTTCTTTTTTCATTAGGAGCTGCCACTCAGCTGCCTAATACACTTTTCCTTTACTTAAATGAAAAACTGAAACTGAAGAAAACCACATAATCAAATCATATTAAGCACTTTTTTTGTTTAAAATTGTTGTGTAAATGCCTTGATATTGTACTATTTTTACTCAAGGTTATCATACTGTTTTAATTTTATACCTACCTATACTTTTTTTTTTACATATACCCTTTTGATTTAAATAATTATCTGTTTCACCAGAGAAATAGCTGCCTTCCTGTACTATCCAAGTATCACCAGTATTGCATTAGTCATGCAGAATATGCCCATTTTCACTCAAGGTTTCTCCTGCCATATCCATGTGTTGGGGGACAATGAGTGCACCATGGCAACAGCCATCCAGGGCCAATGTCAGCACAAGCATAAGCCTCATGCTCCCTATTTCCATGGCCCTGAACATGGCTGTCGGCCATCATCCTCCCAAGTGAACTGCACTCCACATTTAAGGGCAAGTAAAGTAAAATAATGCATTTGTCCATTCTTGCATGATTTTATTTATAGAGGATCTTGTCCTTACAACATCCAACAACAATTATTTCAATTAAGTTTGTTGTTGTTGTTTTTGTTTTTTGAGACTTTTACCTTTAGGTAAAACATGTGTGTTGCTAAAAATATCAAATAAATTATCTTATTATTATTATTATTATTATTATTATTATTATTATTATTATTGTATAATATTTATCTAGGTTAAAAAGATAAATAAAGTTGAGTAAAATACTCAATTTACTCAAATACTTGAACATGCTGATAAATGTTCTTTCTTTGGAGCTAACAGTTGGGTAAAATGCATGAAAAGTTGGTGTATTTCAATAAACCCAGGCTAAAATTATGTTTCTGGAACCTCCTCAGATACTCTAAAAGTCTATGAACCATGTCTGAAAGCCGAGTACAATCTAGAAAACCAGGCAATTTAGGTGAAGTCCAAGACCTGGCTGACGGCTACACAAAAACATGTGGCTTGTCTGCAACTTGCTGAGGAACATTTATGAAAAATATTTTGATGATTAGGAATATTTGTAGATTTGAGAAAATCCAGCTAAAATTTTTGAAGTTGTGGAACAATATTTTTGTAAAAATAAATAAATAAATAAATAAATAAAGTTGCATGCAAAATAAGGTTGCTGCAGTGGAAAAAGAGAGGGTTAAGCACATCTTTAAAGCTCAAATATGCACAAAATTTATTCTGATGATGAACTGTTTTTTTTGTTTTGTTTTTTTTTTATTAAAAAGAAGTTTTTCAATTTCTAAAACTTGACCTCCTAAAACATTTTCTCGTCATATGAGAAAAGTAAGTTTTTATTTGTATTAGATGAATAAATAGTACTACAATAAAGAAGCATATATGGAAGTAACAAAGGATTCGGGATGCCTTACTGCTTATTTACTGCATACCCTGTAAAAGTGGAATAGCCTTGAATTGTTTAAATGGTAAAAAAATTATTAAAAAGGAACACTCTTAGTTACCAAGCAGAGATCAGGGGTTTTCACTCAGACAGCACTTTATTAATTCTTTTAAGATGGAGAATAACAAGCAGTGTTTGTACAGTCTGTCTGTCCTAACTAGACAGAGAGTCACTACCTTGTTGAGGTTTCTCACAAGGAGTCTGGGAATCAGCCTTTCTGGCTCCGATCAGCAGCAGCGTAACTCTTAGGATGTTGACAAGACCTTCAAAACCTTGAAAATAGTGGAGCGCTTCGTTCTTATCTCTAAACCCTCCCTAAGTTCTAGCAGAGTGAAAATACGGTAAATACTTCTTTTCAGGTTATACAAACAGTTAAGAAGAAGCTTTTTTCAAAATTCCTGGGAAAAAAAATCATCAGATCCTCAAATCTAATGTTAACGAGCCTAATCTGAAGTTGCACTTTCAGATATCTGTTGTACCCTACTGAGAATCTGCAATCCGGCGGTTTCCGGACGACAAGTTTAATAAGTATTACACCTGTCTCAGTGTGTGCACACAGCACAGTATATATCTTACACCATCTACATCAAGTTCTCATGGGGGAAATTGTTTAGGAAGCCGTTGAGTTAATTAATTTACCCCACAGTCTGTTTTTGCCTTTCACAGTAGTGCAGACACACAGAACATGCCAAGGGGAACACATTTGCAGCAGGTATGATGAGCTCTTGAGTAACGGTCTCCAGAGCTTAAATACAGGTGAGCTGCTAATTTCCTTCACAGGTTCAGTACCTGCTTGCACTGCTCCCCAGTGCAATCCTCACATTGGCTCTACTTCTACTTACAAGTAATTGATTTATGTTAAGGTAATTCACAAAACTATCGTTCTCCCTAAATTCCAATATTTTTCATGGAGAAGCATATTTGTTCTTTAAATCTTGTCACATCATTTTAGGAGTCTATATTTGCATTATTGTCAGGTTTTATTCGAAGCAAAGAAGAAGAAAAAAAGAGAACATGGTTACTCTTTGCTTGCAGAGCCATCTTGTGGAAGAAAGGTGTAATTACAACAGCAGTCTCTGTTAAACGTATGCCATCGGTGTCAAGCTAATATTCATTTTGGGCCACATCAAGGTCATGAAGTCAGTCATCATTGGGCGGCTCTCTTTGCATTATTAATAAGTTTTTAATTTTTAATTTGACGTGTGCCTCAAGTTATTGTTGTTACCATTTTTTTTAAATAATCTGTATGTCCCATAAAATTATTGAAAGCAAACTTTGACTTTGACTAGATCTTAATTTTGACAAGCAACCCCTCAACATGATTCTGCCAGCACCATGTGTCACCATGGCAAGTTTGTATTTTGTGACAAACAGCAGTTGGGATTTCCTAAAACAGTTTTTAAATGATAGCTTTCTTCTTTCCACTCTTCAATTAAGGAAGGATTAGCTACATGCGTGACTTATAGTAGTGTCAGCAGATTTTCCCACCTGAGCTGCCAATGTGTGCTCCTTGTGAACCTTGACGTCCCAGGTTCACATTCTTCCTCCCCAGAGGTTGGATTTATTTTGCTACCTAAGGGACCCACCTTGATCCTCACCTGCTTTCCTGGCCTTCTGAGGACACCAACCACCTGTAAGGTTGGATCTGAGCTGTAGAGCTGCTTGCTCCTTCAAGTAGACCTACCTGGATTCTTTCATGGTTCTCCTTCACACCTCCTTTTTCCTTACCCAACACCATTTTTGCTTGCTCTCTGATGGGTGCCTGCACCCACGTTTGGAGTAATACACTGGGGGACCTCAACCAACAACTCCATGTGGTCTTCCAGCACCACGGAGAGACAACCAGGACTCAAGATTAACCGACCTATTTCAACCCAAACCTGTGGATGACAAATTAAAAAAAACAAAAACAAAAAAAAAAAACAAAACAGAACCATAGTAAGGAGGTGAAAACTGCCATAAATTCAGTATAAAGTTGTGGCCTTGCTTGAAAAAGCTAGCTCTTTTTCTGCCACTAGATGGCATCCCTTTTCCATGTTAAAACCTTATTAGGTTTTATGTATGTTTGACCTGCCTAATAATTTTAATCTTCTGCAAAACATAAGTTTATTTTTTGAACAACTCTTAATTGAGACTTATCTTACAAATTTTCTAATTATTTTTGCTTTGCTGCAGATATCTGATCATCTGGAACTGTTCTTTGTTAGGAAAAGGAAACAAACATCACTTCCTACCAGCATCCTGATTTTCTGCAGGTTGCTGCAGTTAAAATAGTGAAATACAGCATTACAGTGTAGTACTCTTATTGCAACCGGGCCCTGCAAAGGATGGTGAAGGGAGCTGAGAAGGTGATTAGACTATCCCAACCCTCTATTCAAATTCAAAGTCAAATTCAAAAACACTTTACTAATCCCAATGGGACATTAAATAAAATTAAATTCAAGGTCTGTTTCAAAGTTGCTGCAGAAACGAGGCTCTGCACATAAAAAAAAACATCTGGAAAGTTTGATGTGTGTTTGTATTCAGTCCCATTTACTCTGATAACGCTAAATAAAATTCAGTACAATCATTTGCTTTCAGAGGTTAACAGAGCCCACATGTGTGTAATTTAACTTTACTGTAGCTGTTCTGTGAACTGCAGCCATCCTGTTAACTGTACCTTCAGCCTATCCGGCTGCATAGTGATAATAAAATCCCTCTATCACTTTCCTGTGAAGTAAAGGACCGAACATCTTGTGGTTTAAATGAAATTAAGTTTAAGACGATCTGCTGAGTGCATCTTGGTTTTCTCCCAGGAGTTGCACTGATGCCCCTTACGGCAGAATGACGTCTTCTTTTACGTCACCTCATGGACGACGATGTTACATAAACTTCCATGTAGGAGTTCAACTTTGTTAAAATCAAGTTTTCATATGTTAAATATGATGTTGGCTGTCTAACGTAACTCAGGACTCATGTATTATTCATAGTAAACTCAATCTGCATATCCGTCTGTAGTTAAGCTGAATTAAATCTGAGGAAGTCTGCTGGATTCTCACACCACTCTGGGAAACAGAACCGCTGGATTTACACTTTGCTGTTAGGAAAATCTGATGTTTTCTCAATCGGTATTAGCATAATATATGTACATATATATATATGTAATTGGTTTAATATATCGTATAAAACAACAAGAATAAAATAGTAGTAGTAATCATAGTTTAGTGCACTGCACTTTTTAGTAAACAAACTTTCTATTTGTATTTTGCTTTTATTGTTTTATCCACTCAATTTCTTAATATTTTAAATATAAACACAAAACTATTCAATATACTTTTTTCAGACTTATCCAGATCTCAAAAATGCATAAATCAAACTCTATATTGTGCAAGAAACATAGTTCAGATGGGATAATCTGTTGACATGACAACAAGTAGTCATGTGCTTCAGTTGTTGAACTTTTATGGAAACGTGGCAAGAAGAAATTTATTGTTGAAGACACCATGGGTTCTGTTTATAGTTTGTTGCACGCAATGTGTCTCTGCGAACCTAGAGGGAGGGAGGTACTCCTATTAAATGTGACCACATTTAACTTTTTAAAGTGGTACGTATGAAGGGAAACGAACATCTCACATCACCCTGAACACATCATCCCCAATGTGGAACTGGAAGAAACCCTGTCAGTATCCAGAGGACTTAACAGTGGAGCGGAGGATCACCTCCCAGCAGGACAGTGAACCTAACCGCTAATGTCGTACATGTTACACACAAGTGGATTCTACTTATTCATTTTGAAGGGAATCTAATTTTGGGGGTATTCAAATAATAATAATAAAAAAGGCTAAATACAACCGGTTCGAGCATAAAATGTGCACAAGTTAAAACCAGCTCCCATCCTATCATCTCTAATATCTGTGAGGAAAACATGTAGAGATCCAGGTTTAATTCAAAGCCAATTTCCAGAATCGAAACTGAGCTTCTGCAAATTCGGACAGAAAGATCCTGTTTCTCTCTGTCTCTTGTACAAAGACTTTTTAAATTGCTTGCCATCTGACTTCCTCTTAACTGAAATATTCATACAAGAGAACAGATGGCACCCTTTGCTTTTGCTTCCTTTTCTCGTCCCGTGTGCACTTTTATGTTGTGAGCGAGCGTCTTGTGCGCCGCTACACGTGTGTAACCTCCACTCGTGTAACTTGGAAGTGCCTGCAGACCCTTTTGCTATGCATCCTCAAATTACCGCTGAGCAAGGAGTTTCACACTGCGCTCTTTAAAGCGGCATCTTTCAGCTTCAAAGGCAGCAGTGTCTGGCTTTTATATTAGCCTTTCATCTTTTAAAGAAATCTCCATACTGCTCTTAATTTGTCAATCTTTATTGGAGTTTTACCAGCCGGCGCTGCAATATTATGAGTCAGTCAGTAATGGCTTTAGAGTTATGAATTCACTTTAGTCACACAAACACAACCCAGAACATCTCCCTAATTGATCTCATCTGAATTCTCTTTTAGGCGTCAGCTAAATGGTGAGGACCGGAGCAGTCCTCGCTCGTTAATGAATACGTAATCAGACCAGTTCAGGCTTTTTAAAGATTAATGATTAAAACTGAATAAACTGGCGTTCCCACAGCTTCACAAAAATAACACAAGAAGAAACTTAATGTGTAATCGTGCATCATAAGAGAAGCACTCAAGCTGAAGAGAGGACTTGGATGAAATGGCAAACATTAAGAAGACAGCTTAAAAAAACAACAAAAAAATCATTTCAATAGATTTACAGATCAGACAAGGCAGTGCTAGCTTTTTATACTCAAGAGCCACACGTAAAAGTGGTGCTTTTTCTGTTTTTCTGCCTTTTCCCACCTTTAAGGCATTAACTGGGTACATGCTCGGAGCTGTGGTTCCACACCTGCATTCTGGTGTCCCTGGATGAATTCATGCAAACAAAGGGAAAGAAATTAGAGGGAGTGAGAGAGAGAAGGGGGGAGGAGAAAAAGACGTTCATTATTTTCAACAACATCTGTCTAAAATGGTTAAACATGATTCACTGACTCTGATGCGTCTGTGTGAAAAGCACTGCATGCATTTCCATGCGGCCTTACTATAAAGGGAACAGAGGTGCAACATGAGGGTGTCGTATTATATTAGTCAGAGAAAAATGGCATATTAGGTATGCACCGGTGGGTCAAAAACAGGTGAATAAAATCAGCCTGTCCTGTAAGGCGATTAACCTTTGATATAAAAGATTAAAAAAAACTATATCTGACATAAATTGCTGAACAAAGGTTAACAAAAAAAATAGCTAAAAACACTTAAAAATATATATTGAATAGTTGTTTCCAAACTTTAGGTGTTTATTTTTAAATATATCTCATGGGAAAAAAACAAACTGAAATATATCTGTAATATTTTCCTCATCTTGCAAAACTAATGCATCTACAGAAGCAAGAGTTTCAGGATATGTATCTACTTGCTTTGCAGATCTGTTGAAATGATCGCAAATTCCTCCATACAAAATAGCTTAGGTTTAATCACGTAGACCAAAGAGGAACATACATAATTAAAATGTTCAAGAATTTGTCATGAATTCTCAAAAGGATTTAGCTCAGGACTTTAATTAGGCAACTCTAACAACTGTATTTGGTTTGATCTACAAACATATGACATATGGGTACACTTCAGTCATTAAATTAAAGCATAGATGTACTACTTTAAGCACTCACTTACAATTCTGAACATGTATCTACACAGAGTACTTAATAGGTCACAGAGAAATGACAAATAACAATAAACATAGTACAAAAAACCCTCCAAACAACTGTGATGCACGCCACTGTCCTCTCCACAACTGATAATTATCACCACTGAGTCATCCATCAAATAATGATAATGTTTGTTGTCAGCAAAAGTAGCAAGCATATCAGGCAAGAACTTTTGTTAAATTAGATTTTCGTAGGGATGCTTACAGCAGGGATCATTTGTCAGTTAACATGCTGATCAACAATGCAGAACATGTTGCATCCCCTTACTGAGATGAGCCATGCTGTAATTATCCAGGTTAGTGTTTGCAATAAAGGTTGGTTTGGAGATTAAAACTGTTTACTTTGCTCCCTTCCTAAAATCTGAGGGGTTGAAATGTTGTGCATTATTGCAAGGCTTAAAAGGATTTGCACTGAGAAATCGGCTGGTTTGAGTGACAATTATTGCGTGAAGACACCCTGTTATTTACAGGATGAGAGAAGTTTTTAAAATAAGATAAATGAGAGCAGAATTCCCACTTCGGCTCTAATAGGAAAACATTTTGATGGAGATATTTTAGATGTTCTTCCGGGCTGCAATGTGAGAAAATAATGGAAGTCAAATGACAGAAAAGTTTTTGTGTTTATTTTTAGATTAGTAAAAAACCAAGCCATAATGGGACATCCTGGACTAGGAAATGTGTCTTTTAGAAATCTCATCCTTAAAAAAGGGTCAACTACTCTGCAGGAAATACATACTGCATTTTATTAGCATTGCTAACCGTGCCTGGTCTATTGTTGGGGTTCTTAGAAATAAATCATGAATTTTCTTACAACACTGCTAAAACATTGGCATTAAACTAATTAAAAATAAAGTTTGGCTTTACAGTAAACATCAAATACGCTAATCCTGGTTTGTAAAATGTTGACAAATGCATACCTCAGCATTTCAAACGAATGTTAAGTTTAAGAAAATTAAGTCCTCTCCTTCGAGCCGGATTCGAACCAGCGACCTAAGGATTCCCGTGAAACCACTACAGTCCTCCGCTCTACCAACTGAGCTATCGAAGGGAGATACAGAACCTAAAAAATTTTACAATATTGAGACTGGAAAACGGTGGTCGCTGTGATTTATATGATTTTTGAGTTCCGTTAGCTTTATCGCTCTCATTATAATACATTTCAAAGAGATGATTACGGATTTCCGAGTTGAAATTGTCAGTGCACTTTTGCTAACCAGTCTTCTGTGTATCGCTAACATAAATTAGCATAAGCTAATTCGCTGTCTAATTCTTCACGAATCCCGCGGACAGCTAACACAGTTTCTTTAAGGATTATTGTCAGGAAAATGTTCACATTTAAACAGATCTAAATACCTATTTGATTATTTTATTCATGAAGGAAAACAGTTATATCTAGCTTTTGCTGCTTTGTCAACCGCTGTATTGTAAATAAAGGTTTTTTTCTTTAAATGGAAGACCTCTCGCTTAGTATGCGAGAGGTAGCGGAATCGATGCCCGCATTCTGGAAGCCTTTCTTTATTATTAATCTAAATTCCATGTTCACGGCAACTTGAAATGTAAGAATAACAGCTAAGACACGTTTTAGACTTTAACTGGATGCTTAACTTAAATTGCCAACATTTAGGTAATATTCTAGAGAAAGACTAGAAGGGGCAAAGACTAGAACATTCCTTAAATGTTCCATGCTGTAAGAAATATTTTAATCCAGACTTTTATTCATACTCTTAACAAAATATTTTAAATGTGTTCATTTATTTCACAGCTTAAATAGTTTTTTGTGGCAGTTGTACCAATTTAACCTCCCTTTTCATTTGTTCAGAATGCATAGTCATATCTGTGAAAACGTAATTTAGCATCCTTTTCTTTTGCCTTCCGGCTGAACCAAGGACAACAACAAATATAACTCTAAATATCAGCAGTGGAATTACTTTTACTATTGTCTTCATCTGCTCCAACTTCTTCTCCTTCTTTTGAGATATACTGTTTTTGTGAAAACTAGTCATCTGGTATAAACATTGTTTTTCTCTTCTTTTTAAACTTTCCCACAGTTTCTGAGCAAGACTTGGCCGATCCCTCTTGTTTTCTACTCTGAGATTTGCAGCTACTTCATCTGAATTAATCTGTTTTCTGAAAAACCTGTTTCTCCAACACTACTGATTATCTTGTGTGACCTCAATTTTCTCTGTCTGTTTATTGCTCCAATATTCACAACCAAGTTCTTGTTTAAAAAAACAAAAAAAGATATATGGAGATTAAATCTTAAATTGTGAGCTTAGAGATGGGGCAAAGTTATTCTATAACAAAGAAAGTTAACTTCAGCATCATTTTGTCACCCTCTATAGGGCGTGTTTAGAAGCTGTTAGACAGCTGTTAAATACTGACCTGCTCTGTTTCAAATATGGGCAAGGTAAAAATGGCAAGCCGAACTAAAAAAAGAACTGACTCCAACTGGGTTGGACTGAACACCCTCTTCTCTAGACCGTGTGACTCAGCGTCTGACCGTGTCTTTCTTTGTTGCGCAAACCTTTACCAAAGCTGTGGTTTGATTGAGTTTAGGTGCAGATTAAAATTGTTTCCCCAAGGCTAGCGTCATGGACAACTTGGAGAAGCAGCTGATATGTCCCATATGCTTGGAAATGTTTACAAAGCCTGTGGTCATCCTACCCTGCCAGCATAACCTGTGCAGAAAATGTGCCAATGATGTTTTTCAGGTAAGCAAACAAATAAAATCAACTTATTTTTGCTTTAAATCGGACTAAAAGACAGCTATGAAACATTGTTATTTATGTTTGCCATTTGAATATTAATATTTTAAAGTTATTTCCTAAAAAATTTAAGATATTAGCAAATGAACAAGCTGGTGTTTTAATGACAAATTAACTGCCAGATTAGAAACACTTAAATATTTATATGCTTTGTTGGAGCATTATTAATGTAATAAATTAAAGGTACAAGTATTATTTGTTTGCATTTACTCTTCTCAAAATGTATGAACGAATTAGCAGTTTTACACAGCATGGATTCCACATTGGTATTGCTTTCCTGTTAATCTCTTAGATCAACATTTCATAACTGTTTATCGAAGAAATCTATTTATCCATCACAGTCCTGTTAAGACACTAAAAATAAATTCTGAATTGCTTTTGCTTTCAGGCTGCAAACCCATATCTCCCAACCAGAAGTGGTTCGCTGACGTCTGGAGGCCGTTTCCGATGCCCGTCCTGCAGACACGAGGTGGTTTTGGACAGGCATGGTGTGTACGGCCTGCAGAGAAACCTGCTGGTTGAGAATATTATTGATATGTTCAAGCAGGAGTCAAGCAGGTGAGCCCAAGCAGATTCAGGACCTGTCGTCATGCAACAACCACAAATCTGAGTGTATTTTGTTGTGATTTTATGGTAGATTTACACAAGTTTGCACTCAGTGGCGCAAAAAGTGGGTATGCACTGTATGCAACGCATATGGGCGCTGCACTAGAGGGGGCGCAAAAAAACGATGAGAGGAATCTTTTTTCTCGTCAGCATTTTATGTACTTAACAGCTGTTTGTGTATGAAATGAAATGATCAATAACAGAGGAATAGCAATGATTAGGCGCCCCTCCCCTTCTGCCAGCCGCTCTCTCCTCCCATACAGGTAGCTTGGTTCTCCCTTCGAGAACGAGCCGAGGCGCGTTTTCTTTCTTTTAAATTTGAATTGTAGTGCACTCGACAACAGGGAGCTAAAGATGGGGCGGCAGAAAAAAACAACAACTCCGGGGCATAAAACAAAAAACGGAAGAGGGGGAAGGATAAAGATGTTAGAGAGACGAAGAAAAGCTTTTCAAAGTGGTTGAAAGACAGTAGGTAAGTTATGTCAGTGTATCAACAAGAAAGTTGTAAATATTCAACTAGCTTAAGCTAGCCTGAAATGGCTGTTGTTGTCTCCGCCCCGTATTGAACCAATACGGGACGCGATTTATTCTGTATTGCTATAAATGTCTGATAGACACCTATCACCACGAGGCGGGTACGGTCGGGTACTGCGTACCCCTAAAATATTTAGCGGGGGTACGCAGTACCTGCAAAAGAGAGGAGCGGCTGACTGCTGTAAAGAATCAACGAGTTCACTGTGCAGCCGTGAGTGATTAGTTTTTCAAGAACAATTTAAAACACTACTTAATCAGTTAATAAATAGCTTATTTTCTTCCCATTTCATATTGTTTCTGAACTGTTCGTGCTTTGTTAGATCAGCGGTGCAATACGTGAATCGCGGAAGGTTTTGAGTCGATCTCGGTATTAGGTGACAAACTGAACGCTGCCAGGACGCTGAAACCAGCACGTCCTCCTCTGACTCCTTATCACAAAGTTCGTAACTTTATTAAAGAACAACAACAAAAAAATCAGCAAAACGTGTTCAAATTAATGACCCAACAAAAATAATGATCATTATTGTTTCAACAAACTGTTGCGCAATTCTGTGCGTTTCGGTTCCATTATCAAAATAACTAGCAGAGCAGGAGTTTAAAATTACCTAATTGACCACCGCTGTGCTCATGAAAGCGCTTATTAATAATCGCAAAATAAATATCAAGCCTGAAAAGCTAATATCTTAACGGATTGAACGTTATGTTTTTAACGTAATCTCTGGTGGGTTTGCGGAGGGCAGGCGGTTGCCACGGCAACGGGTGTGCTTAAACGACAAAGAGAGAGAGTAAAACAGCGAGTGGTTTTGAGTTGATCACCTGTTCGGGTTACGTTTAATTAAGTATTCAACAAACAAATGGCTTCTACCGCGATATTTCTGTGAAATTAAATAAATATTTAGAAAAAAAAATAGTTTAGTGCTCTCTGGCATCTCACTTTGAGCTCAGAGTCTGAGAGGCTTTTCCTCTACCCTATCACATCCACTCCTGTGCACTGATCAGCATCCAGCTACGTTAACCGGGAAAAAACCGCGTTAACCGGGAAAAAAAAAAAAAGTGGCTGACGGCTCGTCGATAATCTGCCGAGGTGTGTAACAGTGACATTACCAAAGCAACGTCACATGTCACATCATTATGCAGTGAAATGACAGAAAGGTGTTGCTGTTTTCCTCACACCTCAACAGCAGCAGCAGGCCAACACAGGAGAGGAAGGAAGAAACGCCCATGTGCGACGTTCACGAGGACGAAAAGATCAACATCTACTGTGTAACCCACGGCGTGCCCACGTGTTCGATGTGTAAGGTGTTCGGAGCCCACAAGGACTGCGAGGTGGCCCCCCTCGGCACTGTCTACGAGACAAAGAGGGTGAGAGCTTAGAGGTTTGAGATAATGGTCTTCCTCCATCACAGTAATTATTATGAGTACAGTTGAAACGAGAAATGTACATACACGCTATGAAGTTACGTAAAATATTTAGATATGTATTCCTTTCTTCAAATTCTGAAGATTACGTCGCCTCAATATTTGCTAAAGTTACCTGTAATACTTGGGTGAAAGTAATACAGAACTCTGTGAACCACATTGCTCTGGTCACACCTGGTTGCTCCAAAACTTTAACTTTGTTGTTCTAGGTTACTTTCTAACTAATTCGGAGCAATATTTAGGGTCACCCTCCATTTTGAGGACTCATTTGCTCACAACTTTGACTGAGACAAAGACGGATCTTCAATATTTCCAAAGAATTACCTTACCTCGTGTTATTTATTTTATGAAGTCTCTCTTTCAGTGAAACACTCTTTAAACATGACGTCAACGCCGGCATGCTTCTAATTTGGGATGGTGTTGTTAGGCTTGTGACCTTCCCCCCTTTTTCTTCAAATGTAACATTAGTCATTAGAGCCAAATTTCAGTTTTATGATTATAGGACCAAATGACAAGTCTCCAAACATGTTCTTCCAGAGAGCATTTTGAAATCTTAATCAGATTTTTTCATGCTTCTTCTTTGCCGAGCGGCCCTTTCAGTCAGTGTCGGGACAGGACACAGTTTTCTCTGGATGATGTCTGTCTCACCAACTTCAGGCAGCAACTCGCTCTTGTTCTGGAGTGGATGCAGACATTGTGCACAAAACCCACGTTCATCCCTGAGATACAGACTGTCACTCCTTACCTGAAACCTATTATTGTTGGACAATTCTATGATTGCACATAGTTGTTGGAACTGATAGATGAGGAACCTTCCAGGAGTTTGGATTTTATCAATGATGAACCAGGCTTCTGAAGGTTCATAGTCTAGGTGTTCTTTTGACACCTAAACTGGTTTCTTTTGACTTTTTCGTGATGTTATATACAGGGTAGGAGAGTCACAGGTGTGCCTCCACTTAACAACTTCGGCTTTAGGAAATTATTTAAAGGCATATTAACCCCATTTTGTGTAAAAGAGTCATTTTATGCTGCGTTTATCAGCATCTGTTTTCAAGTGTCCCTGATTTCAGTCGACAATCCCTCCCGTCTTGTCTTTGTGTCCAGTCCGAGCTGAGTGACGGGATAGCCATGATGGTTGGGAACAACGACAGGATCCAAGGCATCATTAGTCAGCTCGATGAAGCCTGCCGTGTCATAGAGGTCAGTGTTGAGCGACTGCAGCGTCCAGCTGCTCACAGTGGGCTTCAACCTGTGCATGCACTAACCCACCTGTAGAGACTTACAAACTGGTGTAATGTGCCCTTGTCACTGGCACTCTTTTCGCTTTTTTCAGCATGCTTCTGTGGGCTTTACACAAAAGGAGAGAGAGGAAAATTGGTATTTTCGGTGCCTCTGTGTTCTGTTCCCTCCCTCCCTCCATTCATTCTTTTTCCTTTTTTTCCCCCCCTTGCCTCAAACACCTGATTTCTGGTCTGCTCCTGTAGCATGGACAACAAAACAAGCAGGGTCATAGATGGGGAGGAGGACAGGCAGCTTTCCTTTGGTTTATGATTGACAGTCAGATTTAGCTCAGAGAAAGCTGGATTGGTTCCAGTTTCCCATGTGTCATCTTTCGCGTTCAGATAGCGCGTAAGAAAGGAGGTTTACCGTCTTTTCAGCGCCTTACAAAACTAATCGCACTGCTTAAACCCTTCCACAGCCTTCATTATGTTTTACTGGGATTTTATGTAATAAACCATAGTAAACTTCTGGTTAAGCTAATAAAACTCTGAAATGCATGATGTGCATTTGTATTCAGCCCATTTCACTCTAATATGATGAAGTCAAAGCCAGTAGAGCCTATTACTTTCAGGTTGTTGGCAACTATGAATCAATACAAAGAGTGGTAGTCTTCCATTCATAAACTTGTCAGCTTAAATTTCGCCGTTCTCGTCTGCAACATGTTGATGTGCCCCTTGGCAAGGCTCTTTACCTCAAATTGCCTTTTACTCTGCAGATTTGGCTGTATTAAAAAAAAAGTGCTTTGAGGGGTTAGTCTGAGTTCAAAAGCACAGTCTGAATTCATTCCATCTACCATTCAGAAACACACATGATGAGGACAAAAGAGTCCACCTGTTAATAATTTGTTATTTGTACAAATACACATGTTCCTTAAAGGCTTTAGATATGTGTTAGAGAATGTTAGTGAACGTGTCACTGAGTAATGTTCAGTCCATCATCCAAAAATAGAAAGAGTGTTACACAACGACAAACTTACCAAGACATGGAGAAATTCAAACTTGTGTCATTAAATACATGTTATTAGGAATACATGTAAAATAAAATATAAAATAAGGCATACAATTATGTATTTTGAACACATTTAATGAGCCAAATGTGTTCATAAAGTTAAAAGTTCTGCAGTTTGTGCAAAAATAACACAGTTTGTTTGTGTCAGTGGCATCGCTAAGCTATCACATTTGTTTTTAAATTGATGTTTAAAATAAAAACATGAAACTAAATTTAGCCAACAAACTCACTCCGCTGTTAACATCCAAATTACTGCGAAAAAGAAACTAATAAACTCTTAAAAGGTCCAAACTAACATGACTCGATCTACAGGAAGCAACATTTTAGTCTCTAGACGTGTAAAAAAAAAAATGAAAATAAATAAATAAAACATTAATGTTGGACAAACTATAACAAGGTTGAAAGAGAATAAATACTTTTGCAAGGTAATGTAGATAAAATAAAACACAAAATAATCTTTAAAATAAACCTAGCTGCAAGCGTCTTTGATTTTCAATATTTAAAGCTGTTTTCTCCCACAAATTACATTTGCATACACTCACTCGGCTAACCTGAATTATTAATGTGGATTGAATTTCCCATCTTTCCCGCACATGTTCCAATATCTCTTTTTTTTGCCCCCCTCATCTTCCTCTCCTAACCCCAGGAGAACAGTCGGAGGCAGAAGACGAAAGTGTGCGAGAAGTTTGACCACCTTTACTCCGTGCTGGAGGAGAAGAAGAGGCAGATGAGTCAGAAAGTGACGGCCGAGCAGGAAGAGAAGATGAACTACATCCAGGGCCTCACAAAGAAGTACGGAGACCATCTTGAGGAGAGCTGCAAGGTCGTGGAGAGGGGGATTCAGACCATGGAGGAGACAGAAATGGCTCTTTTCCTTCAGGTCAGGACAATAAGTTGACTTTAACATTTCCAGTTTAAAATAAACTCTGCCTTTATCATCTAACAATGTGAATTTTTGTTTCTTCCAGAATGTAAGGGATCTCCTTAAAAAGTGAGTACTTGCTTACCTCCACATTGTAATACTACTGCAAGGCCAACAACTTCGTTTCGTTACGTTTCGTTTTGTGTGCTCCTGTGGTTTTAAAACTTTTTCATTGATTTCCTCGTGAATGACTCATCACATCCACATCTGCTCTTGCACCCAAAACGCAGCTTAATTCACACCTTCTCTCTGATGTGAAAAATAATTCTGCGAAATGTTGCAAATCACTATCCAGAGCTGAGGCGTCCTGAAATAATCCGCGGGAAGGCGCCGGAAATCACAAATGTATAAATACACTTCGAGACGTGTTACTTTGAGCGTTTGACGCTGGAGTCTAGTCAATGGGTGTGCTATTTTAAATAACTGCCCTCAGAATCGAAGACGCTTCCAGCACAGCGCACTTGGACAAAGTTGAGCGCGGCTACGAGAAAATGGATCACTACAAAGTCGACTTCAGAAGAGAACGCAAGGCTCTCGGCAGCCTCGACTTCATCCGAGGTGAAGGGATGTAGATTATTTACGAGGTGCGTCTGTTTTTTTTTTTTCTCTACTTACCTGCGATTTGTCTGAACGCTGCTCGCTTTGTTTTCGCAGACGATGACGACGAGAATGAAGAAGAAGGAGACGGAGAGGCGGGAGAAGGTGCGCGGACTGTTTCTGGAGGGGCTGCGGTTTCAGCCCCTCCTGCACAGCCCAGTGCCCCCCAGCAAATAAACCCCTCCCTGAGCCCAACCAGGAGCTCTCCTTCCACCTAACTGGTACAAAACATGCATCTTAACGAGCAGCTGGAGAGCTGCTGCTGCTGCTGCTGCTCAATGTTGATGTCTGATCAGTTGTGATCGGGCGAATAATTGCAAGAGAAATTCTAGATCTGTAAGAAAGGAAACGTCTGAACCATCAGGAAAATTAGTCTTATTTCTTTGCATCATATTTATATGTTTTAATTCCTCTGTTCAGCTCATTTTTGATAGGCGTCGTGTTGCTATTGGCTACGTCCAGAAATGAGATACATTTTTAAAGCCGCTGACCTTTAACAACTCAATGTTAAAGTACGTAATTAGACTCAAGAGGAGAATTGGTTTTCTCTCCTTTTTGCTCCTTCCGTGTTGTTTTTATGGCAGATATAACTTTATATGGGCAGCAGAAAAGTGAAGAAAAATATCAGTGACATTTCAGTGTTTTACTGCCCATTTATTCATTTTTTTGTCACATAGCACATGGATGTTTTAATATATTTAATGTAATTTTGCCATTTTGTTATATATATATATATATATATTGTGAGATTAAAATGTATTCAACACTTTACTGCTGACACTGTACTTTCATAAATCACCACAAAACACACAGAGTGATATATTTCAAGAAATTTGTGTCATTTTTCATAATTTTAGCTTTCAGCAAAAATAAAAAATACAAATAAAAAAATCTTTCTTAAGACCAAAAGAGAAAATTATTACATATATATAATTGATCATTGTTGTTGTGGTTTGCTGAAGAATGAGGCTGTTCAGAGTCTTGCTTCCAAAGAAATTAACGGGAAACTGAGTGGAAGGAAAAAGTGAGGAAGAAAAAGTTGCATAAGCAACAAGAATAACTGCAGTTTTAACTGTGAAGAAAAGCCTCAGATATACCCATGATATGAGCTGCAGCTGTTACAATTTATTTGTTAGGTCCCCCCAGAAAGAAATCAGGGTCCAAGAGTTTTGCGGAAGAGTAAAGCGTCACAAAATCTAAATTGCTTGAGGTTCAGTGTGGCGTTTCCACAATTAGGGATGATTTGGTGTGCTGATGGTATTTGTTTGTGTTTTTGAGTTCATGTTTTCCTCTGCTGATAAGCTATATGTAGATGCTGATTTAATTTTCCAGCAGGATTTGGAACCTGAGGTACCAGTGGGCTCAGCTGACCTTCACCCAAATTCACGCTAATGCAGACACCACCAGATATTGATGGTTTATAATGTGCAGCACACAGGTTTACTTTCAGCAGGCCAACATTTATGTATTAAAAATCCTTCATTTGTTCCAATTTTGAAACGAAACTTTGGGTTTTAAGCCTCGATAAACAATTTAGAAAAAATAAACACTTTTTTTACATTTCGCTCTTCATAATAAGTGAAACCTTTTGAATTGCAATATTAAAAATAACTTTTTCACGATGTTCTGATTTACTGAGCTACACCTGCATTTCTTATTTGATTGTTTTTGTCTGTCGCTGCGTAAGCTTGTTCAGCTGGAGTTTCTGTCTGAATTCTCTCGTTTCCCACCTTGTGCTCACGTCTCAAGACCGCAAAGGCTCTTCGTGGTCTCACCTTGACACGGCTTCACTTCCGAGAGAGTCCATCACTGAGTCCCATCTAATCACTGCACAGCATCAGTCAGTCAGTGAGTTGGATGCTTTACAAATGGGCCCAGTGCAGCACTACGGGCTCGTTGGCTATAAGGGATGAGTCACTCAGTGCACAGATCTTGTTCAGTGTATCTTTAAGGTCAGAGATCAACACAGAGGCTCACATATTGTGCTTAGCATTCATCAGTGGTACATATCTGAGCTAAGGTTGCTTCTTGATGGTGTAATGAGAAGTGCCTCTTGAGGTTGCAGAGGGAATTACTCTACTGTTTCCACCTGCAGGAGCTCCCACGCATCCGAAAATTGTTGCCTTTTGTTTGTGTTTTTGCTTTTACTATTTAATCCGTATAATTTAGATTTATCGTTCAAGCTACACGTGTCTTAAAGTCTTGAAAATAGATTTGACTCCCACATTTGGTTGGAGCTTCGGTTTACTCCTGCAAGGATATCGACAGAGAAGTGTAAGCTTTGCATTTGTTTATTTTTTTTTATTTATTTAAAAAATATAAATATAAGACGTGTCGTTGCACAACAGAAAAAAAATGTCTGGTTGCACATAAGTTTATTAACAAACATAAATATCATAAATACAGCGGTTCATGATCTAAAACAAAATACAAATTTATGTTTGAACGAAAAGAAAAGTGCGTCTTCTGAAACTCTACAAATTCGACACCAACATCAAAATGGCAAGGTATAACCGGACCGGTCCAGCCCGTTTACGCTCCATCGTTTTTAGGTTAAAGCTATAAATTATCGAGTGATAAAGCAGCACTATATTGCACACAGCATGTTTTTGTGCTAATAAATGCAGAACAAAAAATAAAAATAAAAGATAAACAGAGGGAACTGAGATCTTTGGCGGGCTGGAGAGATGGTTTCATTTCCCAAACAGCTCCATCATCCTTCTGTTGTTCTGCGCCTGCTGGGCCAGCTGTTCCGCCTTGGACATCTCCATCATCTCCCGCAGCAGGTGGAAGGTCAGGTCCAGGGATATCGGTGGGTCTTCGGACCTCCTCCCCCTCTCCATCGACTCGTCCCCGCGGTCGGCGAAGCCACCTATGAGCGCTCTGATGTTGCCAACTTTCCCCTGCAAGAGGCGCCGCGTCAGCTGGAGCTGCTGCGCTCTGTTGAAGATGGATGGGGATCCGCCGGGATAGTACAAGGATGGGAAAGAGTTAGAGTCCCCGTTTCCCAGCCGGATGAAGTACTCCTCTCCGAGGCGCTCCAGAATGGGACCAGACTGCTGCTGCTGCTCCTGCTGCTGCCGCCGCTGCTGCTGTTCGGAGTTTTGGCTTTGGAGAGCGGGGATGCGCAGGGGACCGCCTGGGCTCTCAATAGCCCGACATTCGTAGCGCGGTAAGAAGGCAACGAGCAGAATAACGGTGGTGCCGAATAAATTGAGCTTCATGTCAGGATTTCAGCTGGAAATCTGGGAAGAGGGGGAAGGTGAAAAAAAAAACGCACTTAGGATTCATGTTTGCTGCGTAAAGAGACAATTACGCACGGAAAACACACCTGAAAACAGCCATTGGTGTTCCAATTAATGTACCTATCATTTCTGAATAAATTCTATCTAAATAATAATAATCATACCTTCTCATGTTAGAGTAAATAAAAATGATCAACTATTTTTTTTTTATCTGTGCGTAACCTCGAATGATTAGTTAAGATTTTCTACTGAGATGTTAAAAATTCAAAAAGAACCAAACAAAATCAGCACTAATGAGTTGATAGGCATCTATCTTTGTTTTAAATGAGAAAACATACCAAGTTAAGTATTAAGCAGAAAAGAAAAAAAAACTGAAGAATTTCCTTACCTTCAGTACAGGTAGTCCAGGAGTCTACAGCCGCGTAGGTTGCCAGGTACAGTTGGCGAGGTGCCGCCCTCCTTCACTTCTCCGAAGAGACAAGTATATAGTTACTTAAAGGCAGAAGAGATGCTGAATGGACTTATATATAGCCGCCGTCACTACAAGCGCGTTGCTGCGAGCCCCAGATTGATTCTGCGCGTCCTCGCAGGGGTTGAACGTGAATGGACGCCTCTGACAAAGTGCTTTAGTTCGGATGGGATGAGTCATACGTGAGCATGCGCGCGCGCACACGAGCGCCTACCTCCCCCCTCTGCGCCTGAAGAGCAGGCCTAAATAGGTGCCACACCTACAGGCATTTTTCACTGGAAAGGGATAGTTGGAAATTCTAAGAGCGCTTTGCTTAGAAGTTAATGGAAATGTTGGATCAATAGAAGCTCTAAATTGTGTGTGTGTGTATGTGTTTAATAACCATCTAATTAATTCAACGTTTAGTTAGCTGGTTGCTGCTTTTTATTTTTGCATGGATAGAAATATTCTGAAAACGAACACCTGCTATATAACAGGTGCATTCAAATTGAGTTATTTCTGCGTGTTGCACTAAAATAATGACTCTAAAGCAGTTCCTCAATTGACCTGAGCTGCAATTAATGAATGTGCATTTGCAAACACCTCAGGCTCACAGAGAGACATTGGCTCCAGTGATTCATTGCTGCTGCACATATGTACGTCACCGCCTCTCCACCTTACTGACTCGGCCACTTTGTTTTAGAGGGGGGAGGGCCCTGCCACCAAAACTCGCTTTCAAGACGTGAAGCTTTGTCTTGAATGTTAAATAATTTCAATCTGGAGTGTTGCTGTTTCATCCTTCTTCTTCTTCTTCTTCTTCTTCTTCTTCTTCTTCTTCTTCTTCTTCTCGATTGTGTTGTAATACCTACTGCTGATTCGACCCGGTTGCTAATGGTGAAGCGTGAGGCTGCGAAAGAGTTGGAAAAAGTTGGCACTTTTTCACCTAAGCAAAAAGTAGTCCTTCTAGTAAGTCACCTTAACAATGTCATCTAACTTTTCCCATTATTCGTAAAGAAAAACCCAGACATTTTGATCAGGAAAATTATGTTCCAGACATATATGCAGGGGTTAAAGTGATTCAATGGAGTCTGTGCTTTCAAGGAGGAGCAGCCAATCTGTGACAAAATTGTGGAGGAAATATGATTTTTTTTTTTCTTTGTACGTGTTGCACAAGACCAGATTTTTATGTGACAGATCAACACAAAGTACTGCATAATTTTGCAAATCAGGCCTTTGTGAAAGAGTGTCAGTAAGAGTTAGGAGACCCATTTACAGTTTACTGATAATTCATTGAACATGTGGTACGTGGTACAGAACGACCTGCTTGGCTCCACGCTGACAATGCAAATCACCTTCAACTCTCCAACCTTACAGCTAAACATGGTGGTGGCAGCATTATGCTGTGGAGAAGGTTAGAGTTGATGGGAAGCTGAAATAGGCTTAATACAGGGCAATGACGGAGGCTTCAGATTAAAGTTTGTTCATTGATTTGAATGGCCTAGTCAAAGTGAGTACAGGGTGTGGGCGTCTTTTTGGAGCTTCATGAACCACCGTTGCTGGGAACTATGGGGGAAAAAAAGAAGTCTTCAGTGTTGCTATCACAGCTAATGCAGGTACTGATTGTACAGAAATCATTCTGCGCAATCCGCCGTTTTCTTGTTGCTCTGTTTCGTTGGCGCCGTTCCAGAATTAGAAATATCACATCATTAAACCTGCGTTGAATCTGCTGCTTTTGACCTTCAAAATGGGTTTGCAATTGTAATAAGTTTCCCTTCCTGGGTTTGTGATCGTTTCTGTCCAATAGGAGCAATGGTTGTCACGTGCGTGGCTTTGTTTACAGATTACAGTCTGCTTGCAAAAAAAAAAAAAAAGCCCAATGTGAAAGGATAAAGTGCACTTTCAGTCCAGACCAAAAAGGTGGACCAAAATAAGGCCTGGTCCACTTTGAACAAGACTTTAAAACAGATTTTTACTGATGTTGTTTCATCCAATCTGACTGAGCGTGAGCTGCTTTAAAAGGAGGAATGTGCGTAAATGTTAGTCTCCAGTTGTGCAACGCTGGTAAAAGACATGCAAATATGAGATTTGATTGCACAAAATATTTACTTGCAGGGGTTGAATTCATATTGGTTCTATGTTTTTCAAACTTTTTCCAAATCACACCCCACAAGCAGGTACTAATGTAACTAATAATAATCTCCTGGCTGGTTTACTGGGACGTTAACTCCTTCTGATATCCTACAAGTTTCCTGATCGTGAATAATGTTTCTCTTCATGAAGTGACACATTTGGGATTGTTTAGAAATTGGCTTTCCGTGCTGCAGAGATTGACGGAGAGCAAAACTTTGCTCGTCTAATGTCGCTCCTGCTGTTTTTCCTTGTTAGACTTGTTTACTCAGACCTTTGTGCTTCGGTCTGGCAAATAGACAAAACTCTTGCTTTTATGTAAAGCTGTTTTTCATACAGTTTCCCCACTTTGTCAATCTACGTGCTCAAGGGGTTGTTGTCAAGTCCCATCAGGAGAAAAAACACATGTTCCCTGACACAAATAAAACACCGGCAGAGGAGGGAGGGGCTGCTTGTGGACATCTCATGTCACCTCATTTTCAAATCACTGTCCATGGACCGATCGCTGCGACAAAAATCCTCTCCTGTGACACCCTGTGCCGGAAAGTCAGGATTAAATTTTTATCCCTTTGTTTCCTCAGTTAGAGGGAGTCTCTTAGATGATTGTGTTACAAAAAAATGCATGGGTGAATTCTGGGAGGAATCATGGGAAATAGGGATGTTGTTTTTTTTAGCTTAATTTATTCCTAACCCAATCAAGTTACTTGTTTGGGTTTAATCAAATTTACAAAGGAAAATCTCCAAATTCAGTTTCCCAAAGCGACTGATTTATTAATCGGTCATTTGCCTTTCTGTGTCTGATTTAATGCAAGAACAAGTGCTTTTCACTTTGAAAGCATTCCCGCCTGAATTCAGTCGTGTTTCACTGAATATTTCCAACGCTGCGCTCGACTTTTTCTAACATAACTTTAATTAACCAGTCGCTCTTCGTGCTGAAGTGCGTGTGGCGCCTGTGACAGCAGCGTTGATGCTTGACACCACCTGACCTGAGGCCTTTAGCTCAGGTGTCCCTCTGGTTTATAGGCCAGTCATATAAGTTTTAGCAAAACACTTTACCTTTTTTTTTTTTTTTTTTTACACACAAAAACACACATGGAGCATTTTCCAGAAATAAAATTTACTGTTATAAACCTGGTTATAAACCAAACCCCTAAACTGTCACATACAAACAGCTTTAGACTAATTTAATTCATTTTAAACTACGATGATTAAGTGAAGAATGAACTAATCACTGGCGATTAAAAATTGAACCAGTCTCATAATCTGTCAATAATAAGACTTTAATTGATTAATATAA
>NW_015112687.1:400409-401018 GCF_001443285.1 Poecilia latipinna | reverse complement strand
AGCAAAAAGATGCTAGTAGATGCTTTATTAATTAAATTCTTAATCTCAATATTGACTGAGTGTTTGTCTGTGTTGAATAAACTTTGTGATACTTCTAAATAAATTCTAATGCAGACAAATATTTCGATTCTTCTTTCAGTAATGATAATAATAATATCACAAAAAGTCGTCCGTAAGACTGATTTTGACGGTTTATTAAACTGATGGATTTTTTTAACATAATATATTGTTACAGAGCTTAATAGTGCAAAGAGGATTTCAAACTAAATAGTTTTGCAGCAGCGCATTTTGTTTTGCTCCTCTTGTAAATTTGCACACAGCTCAGCAGTTTGTGCACATCCCTTATCAGAACCAGAACTGTCTATGGCGAGTCAATATTACTGCAGGCTACCCAGCCTCTATCATGTAGGTCAGATGTCTGAGGTTTCCTTGCCATTTTGTCAAGAATACCAATTGCCTATCCTGTCGCACTAAGGTTGTAAAAATAAAAGAACTCGTTTCCACTTAAAACCAGCAGTTTATAGTCTAATTATAAGCTTTTGAATTATTTCACATTAACACCTAGAGCAGTGTTTTTCAACCACTGTTCCGCGGCACACTAGTGTGCCG
>NW_015112687.1:377182-395931 GCF_001443285.1 Poecilia latipinna | reverse complement strand
AAAAAGATTTTTCTTTTTTTTTAAATGTAAGGAGTGCAAGAATTGTTTCATTTTAGAATCTAAATGAAAGTTTAAAAAGTAAACATCTATTTTCAGTTTAAATAAAAGGGATTTAAAAAAAAGAGGGAGAAATTGCAAGCGAGTACACTCATTCTCATTTTTCAGAGACGTTTTTAAAATAAAAACCAAACAAAGCCAAGATGCCTTTTGTCTATACCATTTTTGCTACATGTGTTTTGGAGTTTTCCGTCTTCCGGCTCCCAAAAAGACAACAATCTTTTTTTTTTTTAAAGCCTTAAACTGGTGGTTTTTATTTTATAAAGGTTGCAGTGATTTTAAGACCATATGTGTCGGTTTTATAAAAGGTTACTGACAAAGGATTAAGTGTTGTAGTCTTTCGGGACCAGTTTTATTGTGTACAACACGAGGATGGTGTCTGTGGTAAATGCGGTTGCTTTAACAAGGGAACATGTTGCACAGGGAAACAGTGTATCCTTGTCTTGTGGAGGTAATTTCCTCCACAAGAGCTATACAGGTATTGGATACAGGTACATCTAAAAAGTGTACTTCAGAGTTAAAGTAATAGGTTTCAAGTCTTCTGTTTCGATCATTTTGCCTGGCAGCCGATGAAAAACCCTAATTCAGTCTTTTAGAAACAATATGCAAGATGAATGATAGATTCTTTACATAGAAATGTGATGGTAAAGCCTTTAAAATCATGTGGAAGACTCAAGACAGACAAAGTCATTGTTTGTTATGAGAGCTGTTTATGTTAAAGGAATGTTGAGTGGATGGAAAAACTCTGAAAAAGGCGAAAAATTCACAGCTTTAGGAGAATTTCTCAGCAAAGCGCATTTAGAAATTCCTTGTATGAAGCCGCTTCTGAACACCATCAGAAACATCTGAGGAGCAAACAGACGGGACTGTTTGTCAGTGGTCCAAAATTCTCTTTTTAGATGAACATGAATTTACCGTTTCAGTTGAAAATCGAGATCCTAGAGTCTGCAGGAAGCGAGGAGAGACACAGAATCCCCACAGCTAACGTGTGACGTTTCCACAGTTAATGGAGCCCTGAGTTTTCAGCCAAAGTTTCGAGCGCCTCATGCTTTCCTCTGCTAACGACTTTAATGACAACCTGAAAACCTGATTTTAATTTTCCATCAGGAGCCAGCATCGCCCGCACTGATAAAAGCACCAACCCGTATTAATAACCGTGGGACACCCAGTTTGTTACCAAGCATCGTCAAGAGGACATGCAGAAACATCGGACTCAATGACCCACACGACGTCCTGAAACAAGCCAGGCGTCACTTCCTCTCTCAAAGATGGGTCGAGTTTCAAATTGAAGTTTTTTTTTCTTGTTCTGTACTGCTGTAGTGCAGCCTAACAATGTCAAATCAGATTTGCATGATCACATTTTTGTGTGCTGGATCTTTAATGAACTCCATTTTGCTCTAATAAAGGGAGAGAATGTGAAAATTTTGCTCACCGTGTGCAAAAGTCCTTTTCCTCTGCTAGATCCTTTTAAACTGGATTCTTATGAACCAAACATTACCACATGTTCCATGCATGATTTCATTTCAATCTGGAAAGACTCAGACGAAGAAAAAGGAACAATTAAAAGATTTAATGACAGCAATGAATAACAGTTCTTTGGCGCTCGGGCCCCGGCAGCTGATCTGAGCTGAGATTTGATGTGAACTCGATGAACATCCCGATAACCGATTAGGGATGCTCTCCCCCAGGGCCCGACACTGGTGAAGGTCGGGAAAGGGTGCCATCCTGGAGAGCCGAAGGATGTGGGTGGAGAAGGGGAGGTGGTGGGTTGAACGCAGCTGGGAAGCGGCTGACGGCCTGGGTGTGGATCCTTTTATGCTGAGCTTGATTGATGATTGGACACGCCAGGTGAGGTCCAGCGCTGAGGACTGAGATGAGCATGACGCCAATGGACGAACGGAGGGGATGGAGTCTTCCAGGTTGAATTTTCGCTATTAGCTTCATTAGAAATATATCATAACTTCTAGGAAATATATTAGTGAGATGTCTTATGTTCTTTTGTATTTAAACTGGTTTAGTGTGTGTGTGTGTGTGGGGGGGGGGTGAATCAGTCTACATAGAAATATAGGCCAAAGCCATTCTACCAAAAACTGTAACCTAGTTTTCTTCTTTATAAAAACCATAACTGTATAATTCTGGATGCCTAAATAGCCTTCATGGTTCCCCGTCTTTATATCATTATCCTTATTCATAGTGAATAATTCAATCAAATGTATCCAGCCGTACAGAGAGAAAAAGAGGAAGAAAGGAAAAACTTTTGTCCTCCTTTCAAATTAAAGAGAAAACATATTTATCGACGGGGACAGGACCATGTGGTTCAAAATGACAGAAAATTACCAGAGAACAAGAAATCTTTTCAAACAACTTTGTTCTAAACTTAGCTTTCTCCGAGCATCGGTGACCTTAAAGACGTTGGCTTCCCTTCAACACTCCGATCCTCGTTCACGTAACAGACGTGTGAAGGCTGTAATGACTGAGTGGGTTTTCTCCTGTCTTTGTGAATGTTTGTCACACTGATCTGACTTACAGCAATCTGCGGCCCGCTCAGAAGGAGAAGTTATGTAAGGACAAACAAGATCAACAGACAAGACGCGCCCGTGTCTGCATTTAGTACTTTTCTTTAGTTAAATTTAAGTTTCCACGGCAATGGGGGCATTTTTAAGATTCATTTATTCTTGGGAAATAGAGGCTTTATGTAACTCTACCAAGTGTGAGAGGGAAATCTGAACATAACGTTGCAGTAGTGGTTTAACACTTTTAAGTTACATTAGCATGAGGATGTAGCTAACGATATAAACCCATAACCCGGGTCAGCATTAGCACCGCATCTCAGCTACTGTCTCAGTTTGTATCGTATGATTAGCAGTCATCTTCAAAGACCAGCATCCATTATTGTATAACATTATTATAAATAAAAATAACAGACTCTGTTTTGTTTTATATCAAAGTGTGTGTTAGCATTACAGCACAGGTAGCTTAGCGGGAAGCTAGAAAAGTCACAAATTATTGCCACCACGACACTTTATTAATTTATCAATTGTTAATGGCTTGTGACTGGTTTTAGCCGCATGCACATCATTTGGCAAATAATTATTATAGTCGTTGTATTCAGTAGTCTTTCACGATGACATATGGCTTTGATATCAATCATTTTTAGCTGCCATTCTAAATATTTTTTATAGAAGCATTGTGTGTTTAAAGAGGAAGTTAAGCACTATGAAATCTGAGAAAAACGTTCTTTTCCCTGCCAGTGTGGATTCATTCACCTTTTACTAAACCATATATTCTTTCTGATTTTTCACAGTTAGCTTTCTGGTTTAGATGGAATCAGACGTTGAGAAGCACACCTTATCTCCCAAAACATTGACTAGTTTGGTCAAAACATTAAAAAAACGAGAACAACCAAGTCAGAGTAATCTTTATAGCCTTAGGAACTGACTGAAAGTTTACACGCTTCTCATTCAATGCATGAGCATGAGCAGAAGGGTTCGCTTCCTCGTTTTTATGCTGTGTTCACCAAACATTAAGACTGCCAAGACGACCCCGGTGGGCATTTGCCTCATCGCCTTTTAAATAAATGCATGTCCATCGCAGTGTAGCTCAAGATGCAGCCCAGTGAAGATGCAGTGGCCTCTGCAATAACTGCGATGGATTAGATGCACTCTGGTTTTTGTATTTTTACAATAGCATAATGAGGATGAAACTACGGAGTGGCGGACTAGGTTGAAAGTCATTTTTTTGAGAGCTGAAGTGCAGATAATACACTCCTTATTTTGCCGTTTATGACATTAGAGGGTAATTGGGATGGCGCCTGTCCAACGAAGAGACGCTGTACATAACTAACCTCCTCGTCTGTGCATGTTTCAATCATGGGTAAAGCGAATGACTCACACTTTGCCAGCTTTTTTTTTTTTTTTTTTGGGGGCTGTTTATCTGGTTGAGATCAGATGATGGGTGAGAGTCTTCTACTGTAAGCTGAGAAGTATATTTCTCTTCTATAATTGCTTGTGTAGGTGTCATTCTTCCTGCTTTGGTTTGTCTCTGATCCTACATAAGGTGCTAGCAGGCACTGATTGCACAACAGCAGTGGGCCAAAATCAAAGATGAGAAGATTGCACTTGACAAGCAGCAGTCTGAGGCGGATCCCCCACGTTCTTTTACAGAAACCACGCAAAGCACCATCAAAACTCTGAAATACTCTAAAGGAATTATTGCCAGGAAACACGATTTACGGCGAAATCAAAATGTGCTTTAAATAATCTTGTGCAACAAATATGTTTTTTTTATGTAAACGTACTCAGGTGCTGAGAGCATTAACTGCGTCAGAGCGTCATCGTTGGAGCGCACCTTGTTCTTTGTGATTAATTCAATTGAGTGGCTGTAATTTAAAAGCTCTGAGGGCTCAGCGTCAATCTACCGAACCAGCTGAATGAAACTAATGTAATGAATCAATCATCGAAGATACACACATTAATCTAAGGGTTGTCTCTGTCAGAAACCGTTAAGCGACAGGTTAAGCCCTCCAGGGGGTCGGTGGTGTGTGGATGCAGCGAGGGGCCGTGTGATTCGAGGCGGAAAAGACGCAGAAAGACATCAAGCCGGTGCAGGAAGTTCGTCAGGGGAAGGGATTGGCTGACTGAGGAGTGACATCGTTTATTGGGATGAGCAGATGCAGCTACCACATAAAGGTGATGTGCCAGGAGCTCCAGTGTCCTTCACTTCCCCCACCTTCGTCAAGCAGCGATGAAAGGTCGTCCAAACATTTAGCAGTACAGCACATCCGATGTGTTTGTAGCACCAGTAATGTAGACAGAAGGCACAACCTGATGTCGTCAGGAGGCAGAAACAAGCAAAACGAGACCAATTTAAAGGAAACGGGCATTTTAAGCAAATATTTATAAACATTCTTAATAGCAGATGTTTGAGATTTTGGCATCATCAGGGATCAAATTAGTCATCTGCCTTTTGGGGAACACATTTCCACTTTTACACAATTCCCAGTGCGGTACCTTTAAACATTTTTCCAATGTGGAAAATAAGTTTATATGTTACAAAAGGCATAAATCTGCTGAAAGTCTTTTTTTTTTCTATCCATGAACCCATTTGCAGTTCACTAAGAACAATCTGCTCCCCTCTATTTCCAGCCTTTATACACTTCTTGTTTATTGTTCACTCCACAAGTCTGGTCTTTATAGAAGAGGGCTTTTAGGAGAGGAAAGGCATTACTGAATGAAAGCCCAGAAGTCCTGTTAATAGTTTTCTTCAAGAATAGCATAGCAAAGACGGAGGAAGAAGGCGTTCATGTAAGGTGAGAGGTGAACTGAACTTTTTGACCTAGAGGCAAAAATGTAATGTGTGGCCAAAAAAACCAACAACTATAACATTCTCCTCTGTTCAGTGACACATGGTGGTGGCATCATCATGCTGGAAGATGCTGGAAGAAAAAGAAAGGTTCACAGACACATGCTGCAAAGAGACATGGTTGAAAGCATCAATCTCTGGTTGTGTAACAGGTATTATTAGAGATGTACAACAAGTTCTTGCAGCTGTAGTTAGTTCTTGACTCAGTAAATGAAATGTTTAAAACTTTGGAGGAGATTAGGGCCGTTTCTCAATATGCGTTCTTGTCTTTACTTATGTTCTCGCGTCTTCGACAGCGGCCCAAGTACTGTTCCAATCATAGACATCATATGTACACATCCAGGCAAGAGCGCTCAAAGTACCCGGATGTGTTCTTGCTCCGCCCATTTTATCAAGGATGCATCAACGCATCCTTCTGCGGACTTGAGGCAGCAAGATATCCCACAATGCAATGCGCCACCAGCAGCGGTAAATAAAGAAGGTCAGTACAGAAATGTATTGCATTTTTACCACCATTAATTGCCACGAAAACTCATTTAAATTTATTTTTAGGCGAGAAAGTAGACCTTATAGCTTCATCTATCCACTCAGTTCATCCAGAATATTCATACTTTAATATTTGCTCAGGAGTTTTTCGGAGTAGCATAGCTCCGCTAACAGACCCCGGAAGAGCTGCCAGTTTAACGGGCGGTTGGAACGTGTTTTCCCCGCTAACCGCAGCCTGATTTCGTTTTCCGCTGCTTGTTATCTGTTCGTAGCGGCTGAAAGTGAGATATAAAGTGAGCTGCAAGTAGCAGAATAGGAGATATATTTTTTTCTTAGCTTATTTTTTATATTTATTTAGTTAATATTGGTATTTTATAAATTGTGTTGACAGACTTTCAAAACCAATTACTTTCATTCGCTAATTAACTTTTTTTGGGCATTTAAATTCGTAGTAAGAAAAATATTTTAATACAATGTCCCTTCATGATCAAAGAACTTTAATTTGTAAATTTAAAAAAACAACATTTCCTTAGGATTATCATTTCATGTATGAGAGTGAACTCTTATTTTTCACTGTTTTATGCAGGCAGCTCTTCAGGTGAGCAGACTGCAGTTCCAGGTTTACTTCCAGCCTCCCAAAAACTCCTGGAGATTCTCTTCATCCCCGTGTCCTGCCAATGTCCTCTTCACTGTTACCTCATCTTCTTAGAAAAAACTATTAAATTATGGTAATATTTGCTTTTGACAGTCTCAGTGTGAATTTCCTGGAGTTATTGACTGATTATCTGCTTGTTTTTGTTTATTTATTTTTTGTTATTCTAATAAAGACTTTCCTACAAAAAATATGTTTCTCTTTCTATGCTGGTATCTTACTAGAGTATGATAACAAAGGAAACATAAGTTTGTTAATAAGTGTTTAGTAGTTATTATAAAATAACCATCCAGTTGTGCGACAGGAACTCTGGTCAGATGCAGGTTGGTAAAACATTAAATATTAAATAATTGTTTTACCTTTCCCTGTTTATGAATCCCCTGCAAACCTGGGGAATAAGGAAGAAATCAGTGAACTGCATGACAGGCTGGCCATCATCTATTATGATTTGTCATTTGAGGTAAATATTTTATAAGCAAATAATCTGGTGAAGGTGGCAAACAAGACTCAAGCTTTACTGGTAACAGAAGTCTGAAAAAGTAAGTTGAGGTGATAAATTGTTTTCTATTAAGCTTTTTTCAATCAGTAACAAAAAACTTAATCCTGTTAATTTGAAGGTGTTTCTACTTAGAAATTACTTTTCATTAATTATGTATATTTGTTAATATTTGTCCCAATTATAAAATTGTCCAGTCCCAATTTATTGTTAAATTGTTCAGTTTAACGTTTATTGAAATTTACGGAAGTTGAGTCGCGTCATCAAGAACGCCCTGTTCCAATTGGCGAACTAGCATACTGCGTCCTTGTGAACTCGGTAAGAACGGACTTTCAACTGTTCTTGCGGGTACGTACTTGCCAAGAACTCAAGAACGTACTTGCGTTCTTGAGTATTGAGAAACGGCCCCTGTGCCCACTCCGTCACTTCTTCTCTGCTTCAGCAGCGTTTGCAGACCCGGTGACGTCATGCTGGTGACGCGCCGATGTTTTTTCTGCATACATTAGCTCCTCTGCAGCCCTTTGCTCCACAGGCTGCATCTTTCTGCTAAGTCGGTCTATTTTTACAATCTACTCACCCCACTTTTGGCTCTTCTTGGTCGAGTTTTGCGCTTTTGAATCACATGCCGAATAAGTTAAGTAACCACCAATCGCTTCGTTTAACAGTTTCACTTAGCTTGCAAACACTGACCTCTGTGTGCGACATAAGCTGCTTAGCGCATCCTGCCTCAACATCTAAATCTGCTTTTTGTTGTAAGGTCCAAAATCTACAACATTCCTAATCTTTGAAAATGCCTCTCCGGTTTCTCTGCAGTAAGTTTACTTTTAATATTTTCTAAAAAAAAAAAAAAAGATAAAATAAATTCCTCTCACCAGTACATCTTTAAGTGTCTTAACTTTAATTCAGGATATTTTCTATTAATACTGATGTAAAACTGCAAAGTAAAATAAGTTTTGTTGCCACTTTTTCCATTTTAATGGCAATTTTCGCACTCTTGACAGGCAGAGATATCGTTTGCCTTATTAGTTCTTTTGAAAATAAAAATGGAAATAATATATGTCAGATGGGCTAAAGGTTGCCTTTGTTGTCTCGCCCCTCTGACACAACAATTTACATTACCTTTCATGAGTCCCTGCAATTAAAATTACAGTGCTGCTTTGAAAAAACTCACAAAGTGCTCGACTATGGGAGATTTTATTTTCTCATACTAGATCCTCTGGGGGAAAAAAACAACAAAACATTAAATTAATATTGGACCATTATATTAGAGTACCTGCTAATTATTGTTCCAACTTACTAATGCTCGGTTAATTATATTTTAAAACTTCTTACATATATACATATGTGTTTTTAGAAAATTATTGTTTTAATTGCTACTTAAATTGGTCAAGATGCAGCAAGCAAATATTCAGTGATCAACAGTGGAAGTTTTTATTTAAAAAAACAACAACTTATAATTTGATTACTGAGCTGCTCCCTGACCAGCATTTTGTAATTAGATTGTTTTTTCCCCCTCTCAGTCCCTCCTGATGTGTTTGGCTCACTGGGCCGAACACATCACTCCCACACAGGCGACGGTCCACTCAGATGGGCTTCCCCAAGCTCCTTGACCCCTTTCAGCATCACAGAGCATGAATTTCATTACCTGCACTTATGTAAATGTCAATTAGTTGAGAGAATTAGAAACTGGCAACACACTGATCTTTTATCCCTCAACAAGCTGGAAGTCATCATCCCCTCTGTGATTTTCAAGTTTTTGCAAACCGCACAAGAGTCTCGAGGAAAGAAACCTCTTTAATTTAATTCTCGCTGAAAAGTGCATCCCAGCAAGGCATTACATGTTAGCTGCGTTTTTTTCTTTCTTTCATTAAACATACAATGCCTTTGGAAAAAAGTATATTGCTGGATCCTTCTCACATTTTATCATTCACACCCACAACGCTCACTAAATTTTACTGGGATTTTATGTAGCATACCAACACAAAGTGGTTCAAAATTGCAGTGTAGGAAAAAAAATAGACATATGGTTTTAAACTAAAAAAAAAATCCTGAAAATTATGGTGTGGATATGTGTTCAGCCTATTTTCTTTACTCTAATATCCTTAGCTTCCAATCAGTTTGCCTTCATTTGACTAATCTGATTAATAAACAGTGCATTTGTATGTAATTTAATCTCAACATAAACATATAATTGAGTTATTTTGCAAATATAAATTGGTATAAATTTCACACTGCAGATGTGAAAACATATCCTCAAAGACTTTTCCCTACAAATACATTTCCTTTTATTTATTTTTTGTTTGTTTGTTTGTTTGTTTTTAGATACTGACTTTGGTGGGTTGGATAAAAAATTTTATTTAGAAAATTGTGTCAAAATCATGTATCAATTTTCTTTTACTTTTGCTGTGCTGCTTAGTGTTGGTCTATCACCCAAAATACAGAAAAAGCGAATAAAAGACTGCAAATTATACTACAACTAAATATTTAATTCCCAACATGAGTTGCACAAAAGTTAGTTTTCTAGGATTTAAAGCTGTAGGAATAGATAAAACATAACAACATTCCAACACAAACAATTTTATCTGTTACACGAAACATTTAAAGGATACATCTAAAGTAAATTCAGCACTGAACGGCAGCATGAAATCCCCTGATGGGAAATTGAAAACCGTCTTTTCATTTTATGAGTCAAACCGTTTCTGTCCTGTTCCTTCTGCATTGAAAATAATAACCAAATAGCTTCTTAGAGCATATTGTAAGAGCCAGCCATCCATAATGAAATTGGTGTGAATCTTGTATCAGTAAATGCACCACTGGTGCAGAACAATTTGTTCACATATGCTGCCATCCAGATCGTTATTTACGCATAACACGTTAGCATTGCTAAAGAATCCCAGGGTGAAAATATCTCGTCCCATGAAACAGAAATATTCAAACCCTCCCTATACGCTACCCGGGATACTTTTTAGATCAATATTTTTCCTCCTTCTTGTACAAAGATCTCTTTCTCTGCGAGGGCTCCTTCAAAAACACAAACAAATCAATACAGCACAAGCAGGAAGCCCTCGCATCGACATGCTGCGGCTGGTTAAGCAGTCCGGGTTTAAAGATTATCCCAAAACGAGTGCTGCTCATGTTTCCTTTGACGCCATTTACCAGTTCCAGTCAGTCATTGTCTTTTTCAGCCCATTTTTTAAAGGAACCATAGACACAGTCGGTGTTTATGTCAATGTTTTGCAGACGCATTCACAACCCCTGGAACTGGGTCACATCTTTGCCACGTTACAACCACAAACCTCGAAGTGCTTTATTGGGATTCTAAGCGATTTTGGTGCATGATTGTGAAGTGGAGGGAACCGGAGACACGGTTTTCAAAATGAGTACAAATCTGAAAAGTGTGGCAAGCTTTTGCATTTACCTCCTGAAGGGTCAACGTTGCTTAGAGTAAAAGGACAAAAAGGAGTGTCTTTACTTTCTTTTGGTTTCTTTGCTACCAAAAACAAAAAACAAAACAAAAAAATAGACTATTTGCTTGATTATATATATTTAATTTTAATAAATCTTTTGACTTGACAATTTGGCCCAAGCTCCAAAATGTTTGGACACTAAATTGCTCTACTTGATCTCTATGCAAATGTTTTGAGGCTCCTTTCCTTCTGGAAGATGAACTGAAGTCCTCTGCAGCCTCTAGCAGGTTTCCATCCAAGACTGGAGAAAAGCATTCCCCACAGCATCATGCTGCCACCACCACGTTTCACTGATATGCAGTGACGGATTTCCCCCCCCCCCCCCCCCCCCCCCCCCTCCCAAAAGGGGGCTTTTTGTTTGGCCAAAAAGCTGAATTGGTGGTTTTATCTGTCCAGATCTTGCAACAAAAAAAGGCCAGATTTTTCTGTTTCTTATGTCATCCCAAAATTTTTTTATCTCCTAAAATCCAAATGGAATTACGTCAAAGTTTGCAGTCACATAGTAAACATTTTTCAAGTGATATGAATACTTTTTGCAAGGCGGTCTGCCTGACTGAGCTTTGCAGCACAACAAACAACCGCGGGGCGGACAGTGTTCACTTTAACCTGGTTAGGCAACGATTTCCAAACAACGCAGAGCGAGCAGGAGCCCAACCAACCACAAGTAGCGACTGTAGCCTGAGGTGTTTCACACAACCGTATCAGGAAGCTGCTTCGTTGCGCTCCTTCTCCCTGGCTGCGACAAAACGTAAAGAATCATGAAACGATCCGCTGCAAGTTTGAAATCATGTGAAACTGACTCGTCTTGTTGTACTTTTGAAGCAGCCGTGGGTTTTCGCTCCACATAACTCTCTGCCGAGAGAGAAAATGAAACAGAGGTGTAAATTACACTCCCCCCAGATCTGCGCTCAGTGGAGAGATTCCCCCCAAAAATAACTCGGAGAATTAACACGACCGTTTTGACTTTTGTTTTATTTGTTGAAACGCTTATTTAAAGTAAACCTTGGAGGAACCACCGACTGGATTGTCGGTGCGATCAAAGTCGAGCTTTGTGACTTTTCCTCACTCCTTCCTGGTGAATCCGAAATGGGAGCAGAACAGCAGGAGAGCCACCTTCTGAAACGTCTCGTCTTACCTGGCAGACGTGCCGCAGAATGAGACCCAATAAAACGGAGAGCGCTTTCTTAAAAAAAAAAAAAAAAAAAAAAAACGACTCGAGCCTTTTTGAGATGCTGTATCAGTTTGAAATTGTGTTATCCGCTGGAAGAAGTGCTGCCTTTGAAGGGTGAGGGTGTTGGAAATCTGCTTTGCACGGCGAGATCCAAAGCTCCAAAGGAAAGGTCTGTTGATGGCCACTGCTTGGAGGGCCAAGTTTGAGCTTCTTAACGCCTGGTTTAGAGATGCTTCCTGAAAGACCTCGCTCCTAAACATCGGATCTTTGAGCGTGAAAAGGTCACAACCCGCATTTCTCTTGAGAATGACTGACAGAGAGGCGCAGGATCCGCTTAGTGATTTCACAGAAGTCAGCATATTCGAGGCACACGACCACTTATCTTTAATGGGGTTTTTTTTCCTAATGCCCGCTAGGGAACAGCGAGGAGATGAGATCTGCACATCAAAGCAGCCACTCTCAGACCCGAGGGCCTGCGGCTCAGATGAATGTGACCCATATTATTTATGTCTTAGGAGCGTCCCCTATGAGATCAAGACGCCGTTCGGCCTCTGTCAAGCTACAAGTGAGGGACAGGTGGGAGCAACGCTGCTTGCAATATACAAGCTGCTGCGGGGAGTCGAGGCAGCGGGGCGAGCTGTGCGTGAGCAACATTTAATCAGAAACATTTTAAGGAGAACAAAGCAAATAGTCTGTCAAAGATCTCTTTGAGGGACGCATGAAGAAGGGTTCACATCGTCCTCATTGCGGACTCCCCCCTTGCGTCGGATCATCCGGGGACGCTTAGCATGCCGGGGCGACACCAGCGAGCTGCGAGAAATGTGTGACAGTGGCCCTGAGGGTGAGTGGAGCAAGGTGACTTCTGCCCTTTAGCTAATGAGCAGCTTTCGTCTGCCTCGTTCAGCTCCCGTTGACTGATCTGTGAGTTGTTCTGCTGAATGGCAGGGGAACAAAGTTACTTCCCCACCTCCCCCTTTCTCATGGATCTCTTCACAATCTATTCAGGGTGCGTGGAGTGCTCTACATCAGATGGAACACGGCGCTTCAGTGAATGAAAGCCAAACAGTGCGAAAGCACTTCCTGCTGGAGACGTAGAAAGATGGCAAGTGTAATAGTGTGTAATCAACTAAGCTATTTTCTCATCTGAGTGATGGGAAATAATATATATATACATAATACTTTGTACCACCTTTTACTGCAATCAGCTGCAAGTCTTCTGGGATCTGTCTCTTCTAGCTCGGCTCATCTGCAGACTGCATTTTTTTTCTTCTTCTTTGCAGAGTAGCTCAAGCTTTGTCAGTTTGGTTGGGGATCATCTGTGAATTTCCATCCATCCATTTTCTTTACAGCCTTGTCCCTTAGTGGGGTCGGGAGGGGTGCTGGTGCCTATCTCCAGCTAACGTTCCGGGCAAGGGGTACACCCTGGAGAGGTCGCCAGTCTGTCGCAGGGCAACACAGAGACAAACAACCACGCACTCACACCTAGGGGCAATTTGGAGAGGCCAATTAACCTGACATGTTTTTGGACTGTGGGAGGAAACCAGAGTACCCAGAGAAAACCCACAGGGAGAACATGCAAACTCCATGCAGAAAGACTGGGGCCGGGAATCAAACCCAGAACCTCTTGCTGCAAGGCAACAGCTCTACCAACTGCGCCACTGTGCAGCCCCATCTGTAAATTTATTTATTTTATTTTTTTTTAGCATTGGCACAGATTCCCAAGCTTTGGTTAGGTCTGGAGTTTGAGTTTCCCAACAGACTTTGTTCCTCACATGTTCAAATTTTAAAGTTCAAAGTGCTCCTGGATTCCATCCATCCATCCATCCATCCATCCATCCATCCATCCATCCATCCATTTTCTGCCGCTTATCCGAGGTCGCACAACTAAATTTATTGTATATTGTTTACTTTTACCTGTTCAACAAGTAATGGATACTTTTCAAAGTTCAGTAGACAAGTAAATTAAGGTTTTTGTTTGACCTTTTTTCCAGATTCCCTGCAGTTTAATTGATGTCTACAGAGACTAAAAGCACTCGGTGATAAAACTTATCACAGATAGCTGATCGAAGCTGCTTTGTTTAAATTAAATGTCTTCACAAGCTCTGATTGGCTCTCAATAAGCTTCAGGTAAAACAAAACAAAAATAGATTTACCTAATACTGAATAGATCCTTAAGCACATTGTGTTGTTTCTCCTGTCTCAAATATTCTTTAAAGGGAATCCCACATCCTTCCTGAAGGGAAATTTCACTCATGGGATTAGTGACTCTCCACTTTCATTAAGCTGCTGCTTGGTCTCATTACGCACCAATGTGCATCTACAGACTAATTAACAGCAGATCAATAGGGGCCCTGGATGCTTCTCGCACAAGGGGCCCAGTGCTCAGACAAACCAGCCCTCATTATTGGAGGCTTCAAAGAGGATTTCTCAGGATCTACCGGAGGGACCGGATGACACATCAGCCTGCAGGCTTGGCGAAAGTTTGAGAGTTTCCCTGTTCTTCTTGTCATTCTCTCTCTGTGTGCACATGGAGGGCTGATGATTGTATAAGGAAAACAAATATTTATTTCGAGTAAAGTCCTAACAAGATCAATACTATTTATGCATGTGTTCTGATAACATCTGTTGCAAATGTACCAGTATTTCAGAAAACCACATGACGCCGTCAGTCATCAGGTGGCTGTGCGATGGTTTGGGGCTACGTTGCTTCTCCAGAACCTGGATGACTTGGCATAATTGATTGAACCATTTTGTCGTGCTCTCTATCAGGAAATCCTAAAGATGAATGTCCGTCCGTCAGCTCACAACCTCGGGTCGTGATGCGAACTCGGGTTTTGCACAAGGACAAGAATCCAAAGCACACAGGAAGCACACAAAGTGAAAATTCTGGAGTGGCGTAGTCAAAGTTTGGACCTAAATCCAATTAAGCTGTTGTGGTGAAACCCTAAAACATGGAGTCCATGCGTAGAAACCCTCCAGTGTCGCTGAATTACAACAATTATCAGAAGAAAACGGGACAACATTCCTGCTTACGGATACAAAAGACGATCAACTATCACAAACACCCAATGGCAACCGTTGCTGCCAAGAGTTGCCGAACTAGTTAGGCTCACTTTTGTTGCACACAGAGACAGGCTGGTGTGGAAAAGTTTTTCCTGTCACTAAATCAAATCATTGGAAAGCTATTTGAAAGTTTTTTTGTTTTTGTTTTATTATGCTGGTAGTTTTCATCAATCAAAATTCCTTTGATCTGTAACATGTAAGTGACAACAAAGGACTTAGGTCAAACCTGGTATTATTATTGTTATTATTTTTCTTTGAGTTTGCATTATTTAAATGTTGAAGCACTAAAACTGATGTCTTTATTTGTGGCCTGTATGTTCCTGTACTTTGATAATGCCTGCACATCATTGTTTTGTTTTTTGTTTTTGTTTTTTTTCCTCCAGGTTCCGGAGTTGTGATAAACCTTATAACGGGATTGCTGTAGGTGTCGTTATGAGAGATTAAATTCCCTGAATTATTAATATCCCCACCCCCTACCACACATCTTGCATTGTGCATGGGTTTCTCCGAAAGATCCGGCGCCATAATGACTCTATTTTTATCCCCGTCTTCTTTAATTTGGAGGAGGAAGGGGCGGTGGGGCTCTACAACAATTGGTCTGCATGGCGACCGGTGGCTCGGAGACGTCGATGTTATTATTTTGGGCTCCAATAATCACATTCATCGCCACCCTTGCCATGTGAATGCTAACACTCTGCCGGACACAGAGATAAGGTCACAACTGATGTTTCGGCTTGGAGATGCGAGGAAGAAAAGCGTAATTAGTGGCCCAAAGCCTCGGGTGTGATTAAGTGAGGTCTATAAGGTCCTCGGTGACGCGGACAGATGTCGTCTGAAATCACCCAATTTAAACATGGTCCTCTTGTTAGCCAGCCGCCCTCGTCTGGTGGTGTCATCTTCTCCCTGGCTTTTTATCCGGGGTTGAATTCAGCTAAGCAGGATTAGTTCTCCATGGTTTTTCTTGTCGCAACGGATGCACGGCAACACCCCCGAAGGATGAAGTTTCGTTTTGTACGAGCCGTGACCGTAGAGTGAAGACGTTCTCCAGAGCTTTAGAGGATAAGGCTCAGAACGAGTCCCTTTCTATGATGTTTTGCGGCTTTCGGCGAGCAAGCACACGCAGCTTTTAGATTAGTTCAATTCAGCGCGAGGAGTTCAAACCTAAATTCTTTGTATTGTTGTTTTTTTTTTACTTAAAAGTAGATCATTTGAACTGAAGACACAGTTTTCAGAGCAGTAAAAGAAAGATGTTAGTGTCTTGCGAAATAACTCCCGTCACTAGTTACGACTGTAAGTCTCAACGTATTTTAATGCTGCTTTATGTTATATACATCAAAAAGGAGCATAGCTTTCTAAAGTGGAAGGAAAATGGAACATCTTTGAAAACCATTCACATAAATCTGAGAGGTGCATGTCCACATTTAGGCCTTGTAGTCTTGAATTGTAGAACCGCTTTGCTCTTTTGGAGTCAGACTGGATTGAGTTTGCCATAGGTTGTCAATTGTATTCGGATTTTTCTTATATTTCTTAAACCAAATGATTCAGTTGCAGCTCTGGCTGGGTGTTTAAGGTCATTGTCCTGCCGGAAGGTGAACCCCAGTCTCCAGTCTTTAGCAGTTTCTAACAGGTTTTTTTCCATAATAGTCCTATATCACCTCCTCTCATTCCTTCTGCTAACTCTGACCAGCTTCCCTGCATCTTCCAAAGAGATGCATCCCTACATCACAATGTTACATCTTCATAGTGATGCCTGTGTTTTCCACAAAGACCAGGGAGTTCATTTTTGGTCTTATTTGACCAGAGCTCATTCCATTTGTCTGCACCGCCTATGACTCGTGGTGAAAATTTGTGACACACTGCAAAGTGAACTTCTTTCTTTTACATTTGTGGACTGCATTACTAATACTTGTCCCGTATTCTCCGCCTTGGCTGCTTCTCTGACTCATTCTCTCCAGTTTTGGCCGGACAAACCTGTCCAGTTACGTTTGGATACTCTTTTCCATTTTCAGATGATGGGTTGAAAGTGTCCAAAAACATGGGAACCCCTGGTTCAAAACTTCTTAACAACTTGACACGTCTTGCCGTTTTCCTCGTTCTTCATGTTGTGGTTATTCGCTAATGTTCTCTAATAAACCTTGAAGGCCTTCACAGAACAGCATGTACTGTATGTGGACTCTATTTACTAATTAGGTGACATCTGAACACAGTTAGTTGAATGGAAAAAAAAACAGAAATAAAGAAATAAAGAGACCGAAAGAAGAAAGGAAACCTGAACAATAAACAGAAATGCTAATTTAATGAAGCGAATCCAAAACACAAACAATCAGAGGCACTGAACCAACACAAGGAGTAAACTAAAATGGCAAGAAATAAGGGGGGGGGGAAACATCAAAGAAATGATTAAAGGAGATAATAACGCCTTTGACAACATGACTTTTTAACAAAAGATCATGACAAAAATGTGGAAAAGTTCAAGGTGCATGCATAGTTTTGCAAGGCTGTGAAGTTGTCAAATTTTTAATACTAAGAGGTAGAAAAGGAAAATCCTTGTTACATTTGGCAAGTAAATCATGGAAAGAGTTTTAGCGAGCAAGTGCTTCACTGTCCTTTACTGTAAAATTGAAGTTTGGCTTGCAAGTAAATGTACTTTTTCCTTTTTCCACCAACTATAATAGGAAATTGGGAACATATTCTTTGACTGTGGGAGCTTTGGGAACCTCGCATGGTTGAGAAGTGTAAGGCTGCTGGAAAGCATCGTGTTCACTGACACAGGCTGTTCGTTTTAGTTTTGGCATGCATTTATTTTGAAGACCACCGAATAAAGTTTATTTCGCTGAATATTTAAAGTTTCTTTAGGTATGGGTTGCCTTCTGATTGACTGACAACCTCTTCCAGGATGTACCGAGGTAGTGATGAGTAAAAAAAATCAAAAAATCAAACCGGGGCGGGGGAGAATCAGGAAAACAGAGACAGATCAAGATCTGGCTCTCAGAGGGCTGACAGGAGGCCAGGACAGACAGAGGAACGAGGAGGATCTGGCATGCTGCAAGTGAAAAGCAGAATAATTACCAAAGTAATGAATGACAAACACGGGACAGGTGTAACGATTAGCAAGCAAGGACCTGCAGCACGGAGGGAGGGGAGCAAAAGACAAAACTAACAGAAAGGAAATCCGGGACCAGATTAAGGAATCAAGAGAAGAAGAGGGAAAACGGGCAGCACTCATCACGAATAATGATTACACGAAAACTTACAGATAGTTCACAGTTCAACGTCTTTGCCCCGTTTTTGACAGCTCTCAGGCAGACAATCATTAGAGGCCGCAGAGCCGAAAGGCAAATTAATCTGGTTATGTATTTTTCCCTTCAGTTATCTTTTTTTCTTCTTCTGGGTTTTAAATGTCGTTTTCCCGTTTTGAAAGAAGCTCAGCATCTTTTCAAAAATGTTTAGCCTTAGCCAAAGTCGTTTATTTACCACCTTCGGTTCTTGTCTGGGCTCTTATGTTGCGCTTTTCTCGTCTCGTCTGCCACTTCCATGTGTTCACAGCTCAAAAACAGCACTTGTGATATTTATACAAGCTCTGACTACAGAATTATAAACGGAGAAGGCATTCACACATCTAAAGATACATCCCTCCACGCAGCGAAAGGATAACCTGAAGCAAGTGAAATCTAGGAAACGGGACTTGATCGTTATCGTCCGACTCCATTGCGAAAGGCTCTCTGCCGTGTCTGAGATATAAATAAAGACGGTAAGCGGCTTTGCACGTTTATGGTTTTTATGAATGAATGCAACCGGTGAATGGTTCACCAAGCAGGGGCAAACCCCTAACAGGATCAGTGGTTTTGCTATATTCAGAGGGCTGCAGAGGCCGTTCCGGCTGCACCCACCTTGTTACACCAAAAACATCCACAGACAAAAAAAAAAAAAAAAAAAAAAAAAAAAACAACTTTTTTCCTTTTTGCTGTATTTTTTTTTTTTAAAACCAAAAAGCCC
>NW_015112687.1:364486-374013 GCF_001443285.1 Poecilia latipinna | reverse complement strand
TTAAAAAGGGTTGGAGAGGCCTTTCCCGGGACCCCCCCCTTTTTCACCAAAAAAAACCCAAAAAAAAAAAAAAAAAAAAAAAAAAAAAAAAAAAACGACATTTTTCCATTTTCGTGTCATATTTAGTTTTGAAGACACAATGCCTGTTGTTTGCAAAACAAAATGTGAGTGCTGCTACGGTAGTTACCGGGCAGATAACAGGATTCCCATTTTACATGGGTGGAAAAAAAATAAAAGGAATGCAGCCATGCAAAAACTAGCTTGAGGCTCGAAACTTTCTTCCCCGTTCCCAAAAGTTGACCTGTTAGCATCAAAGAGGAGCTGAGAGCGCCGCGGGCCCACACACAGAGGAGCAAAATAATCTCATCAGCACCATCCTGGCATAAATCAGACATGATTAGCTGCTGACAGTTTGCTTGTGTATTTTTAGTTGTTCCCTTATTACATAAAATTGTTTGACCTACTTGGCTGGAGGACAGAGAAAGTATTTTTTGTGCATTTTGTCAAGAGGAATACATTTCTGTCTCCTGTCTTCACAAACACTTTGTGTTATTGGAAGCTACATTTTAGTTAATGTGTCCCAGATGCACGATGATTGCGTAAAAGGAAAGTTTTATGGACTTTTGAAAGCGTTGTGGGGAAAAACGTTTGTAAATCTAGAATTAAGTGCCCTGTGGATCTATATTTTAGCAACAACACCTGGCAGCAGGAGAAAATTTGCTTTACTTCACCGTCTGCCGGTCTGTCTGACGATAATTTAAGTGAGCGGATGCATGGATTGTATCAGAGCAGGTGATGGGTGAGAATACTGTCTAATCTGTAGGATCAAGAAATGATTTAAATTCAACCTGTTTGACAAAATAAAACTATGTTTGTGAAAACCAGCAGACAACCTGACCAACACATTTTGATATTGTTCAAAGAAAAATGATTTATAGACGGGCATTTTGACCAACCTGCTTCTCCCAGATACACTAATATTTTTTTATTGTGTCTCATAAATTCTTGCTTTCTAAAGTTTTTGATATTTTTCTGAGATGAGTGGGCCAAAATGAATTTACAGTGATGTTGCCATTTTCACATTTTTTAAACATTCAAGACTAAAGAAAGAGCACACCATAAATAAAATGGCTAAGAAGTCAAATGTTTTTTTTAGCAGCACTTTAGATGTATTTCCATGGTAAATATCACAACAAAAGCTAGTTTTGTTCTTCCTGCCACTGCTTCCTGTTTCCATACCACTCAGAGTTTAGTTGGCTGACAGTTGAGGTCAGAGCCTTTATTGATCTGAAGTTGGGACAGAAATATAATTTGGCAAAGAGCAGCACCTCACAGATACCTGCTGCTCCCACTCTTGACAGATCAGAGAATTAACTTGATCGTCTGCTTCGAAGGGAACGCTTGTCAACAACGGCTTCTCCTTTCGTTTAAAACTCAAAAAAGAGGCTAAAATGTAAGCCTACATCCCTTGTCGTGAGCAAGTGTTACCCAAGTCTTGTGAAGCCAGGAGACGGCAGGGGTAATGTTTGCAGATGAGCAAGAAACAGAGCCGCGGTCTCCTGGAAGCGCCGCCCTTCTCCATCCAGTTCAGTCCAACCCCCCAAAACCTGGCCGGCTGCCTGGACCCGGCATGGCATGGAGAGTCCTTGAGATATCATTCCAACAACATTATGTCCAAGTGTATGTGTGTGTGTGTGGGTGTGCAGGAGAGAGGGGGTCTGACCATGCAAGCAGAAGCGTTGCGTGCGAGGGAGTGCTGAAGTGGCTCCATGCTGGACGCTGGACGCAGGCAGAGCGCGGTCGAGCTTGGCGATGTGGGAAGTTGCAGAGGTCGTCCCTCAGTTTGGTAATCTGCGGCACAGTGGAGGCTTTTTTACATTGATGTCATCACTTACACCCTATGATCTTTTGAGTCACGGTCTCCACCAAGCTGCAGCAGGTCACAGTTTTGTCAAAAAAAAAAAAAATTATGAGTATATGATTAACAAAGCTTTTATCCTCCTCAGAGTTTCCGCTTGAGGTCCTTTAAGGCCTTACTCATTATGTAAAGTGTGGAGTTAGTGTAGAAAGTGTGTGATAATTTGAAGTTGGATTCACGTGACTTGTTTGTCTTTCAAACTCATCAGTGCAAATTTGTACCTCTTAAACGTTTCCACTTTCACATCCAGCAACTTCAAAGTTATTATTAGGATTTTATGAGACACACGTACAAAGAAACTTAAAGATCGACCGACGAGCCAAATCAGGAATCGATGGGGTAGAATAAAATGTTCAGAACAAAAAATGCAATCAAATCAATTAAAATACCCTAAATAACAAGGGAAATAAACTAGCACAAAGTGGTTAAATAAAGGCACTCAAAAAGCTTGGTTAATAGGTAAACTGTGGAAATGGTTATGGGTAATTTCACATTGGCCCAAAAGACGGTATATAATCCTTAAGGAATTCCTAAAGTGAGTTGTTTGCTTTCCCAGAGTTGTTAGGATAAAATTATCACACACAAAAAACAGATTTTTTTTTTCCAAAAGAAAACATTTCTTGAAAAGGTAATAATTGGTGAGTAGCAGTTTCATATCAGAAAGAACTGTGCAAGACAACCTGCTCCAAAAAAGAATCACTCCAATAAATCCACAAAATGTGAGGCATCAGGAGTCCTTGCTTGTCCAGACATTTACCGGTTCTTATCCAGCGGCTGCTTAGGATTGTTGCAGCTGCTCCAGCTCCTTGGGTGTCTTGGCTTCTTCTCTGATTAATGTTCTCTAGTTTAGGTGGACAATCATGTCTTGCAGTTGATTGGATTGATACTTATTCAAACTACTCTCTCCGGATAAGTACTGAAATTAAAGTTGTTGTTGTTTTTCCAAACCTGGACTAGTAAAGCTATGAAAAAGAGTTTTTTGTATATCCCGACTTTACTCCATAGGAATCTGTCGATCTGGTAGTCACTTAAGCTTTTGACAAGGCGAAGCATGTTGTGGTGAGTGAATATATTCGTCGGTGCAGACTGAGCATCTACATAGTTTATATACTGATTCTCTAAGTTCTGACGCCAGTGTCTCAGAATCTTTCAATGTTTTCTCCAAAATCCTGTAGGTTGGCCATTTGAGCTTGGCTCCTACCTTTTATGGAGATCAAATTACATGGGCAACAAAAGCATGAAAAGACTATGCTGGGATATTGCTTACTCAAAATCATCTGTCAAACTCAGAGATCTACAGCATAACCTTTACAATCTGAAGAGCCATGGAGGCTCCCTATTCACAGCCTGTCGAAATATCTGCCATAAATTCATAATAGAAACATGCATTTATCGTCATGAGCTGGAAAAATGTATTTAACCTTTGCACATTCTTGTTTAGAATATGCAAGATTAAGATCCTGTATTTGGCAAACTTTATGACATTCTGTGCTCTAACGACGAAAACCCCTTTTTTCAGTTTTTCTAAAGTTCCCAAGCAAAACCCAACTCTGTCCAGTTCAAGTAAATAAATATGTTTGGGTAAAAAAAAAAAAAAAAAAAGGTTTGTCCTATAAAAAAGGGTTGGTCCACACCCAAACCTTTTGGCTCTAACTGTGTCATGCGGTGACATGGCATTGGGCTGATTAGGCTCTCAGGATTTCCACAACCCAGCGTGCTGCCTGAAGACATCCTGTGAAGATGATGCACTTCTGCCGCTGCTGCTCTGCAAAAGTGCTGTGCCACCTTCTGCGTTTGCCGTCATTGTGCCACCAAAGTAGATTTTTGCGCCTAATAATAGAACAGCTTTTTCTTCCTCTCTGTTTCGTCTGGTTCTTGTTCTTCTTTATTTATTGTGTGGTTTAAATAAAAATAATTTCGTGGGTTAATAATCTTCAGACAAAATTAACGACGAATCGCTTCCTTTTTGGAGACGTTACAAAAATACGGATTGGATTTTTACAAAAAAAATCATCTAGACTGGGTTTAAATTCAGAAAAAAAAAATTATTGTGGTCTAAATAGATTGCTTTCCACTCTTACAACTAGAAAAAAAAATTGATTTTTAAATCTTGCTATGGGCAACAACTGTAAGCTTTTTGACAACATCCCAATGTTTTTTTTTTTTTTGTCATTACAAGCGTTGCTGCTCTATAATTTGCTCCCTACTTCCCAAAGGAGCCAAAACAACCAATTATCTTTAACGTAATTAAGATTTGGTCTCAGTTTGAAAACAATACAGTAGAGAGCAAGCTTCAGTTCACACATCAATCCTAGACAGTGACTTTCTCCAAACTAATCTTTTTTTTTTGACGATTCTATTTTCCTTCCCTTTTCATCCCTTTCAGCTTAACAGCTTTTGGGAGTTGTCATCTCAAATCACTACTTCAGTGACATCCACAGCCTGATGTGCTGCTCCTCCATATGTTGCCAGTGCTTCAAAAAGCTCCTTGCGTCAATAGACAAAGCCATGAGAATATAAATGAACTTACACCAGGCAGTGCAGCGGCAAGTATTTTTAAACAGCTGGTTATAAACGGATTGGTTATTTTATGCAGCCTGTTTATCGTTCCATTGCAATTAGCAACACGGTTTATGTCAAGAATCATTGAGTTTAAGCCCTTTTTTGAAGTAAATACTGTCACCTTGCAGATGAATTGACACCTGTTTAATTTAGGAAATTATGTGTCGAACGTGATGTGAAGAAGTAATTCTTCTATATCTTTTTGGGGTTTTACATATAGGCCCAAAAGTTTATCTCTAATTTATTTGACCAGAGCAACTTGTTTCATGTGTTTAGTGTGTCTTAGAAAGGCTGAACTTTACAGCGACTCTGATCTCCAGTCCTCAGGTGTCCCGCATCTTTTAGATGTGAATCTGCTTCAACACGCCCAAATTTTAAAAAAATTGGTTATTCACTTTCCTCCTCCCATTCTTTTTTCCTTTATTTGCTTCAGTCTTGAGCGAATAAAGATTGGGCTTCCTTTGTTTGTTCGTTCCTTCCCTAATTTTCCCCTTCTTTCGCCCATCTCTTCTCTCATCCTTTTCCCCTTCTTCATTCCCTCATCCTTCTCTTACTTCCATCCTACCCTCACTCCATTCTTCTTTCATTCTGCTCTCCTTTCATTTCTTCTCTTGTTCTTTTTCTCCTTTCCTTCCTCATTCATTCACTCATTTCCTTCCTCTCATCCCAGTCTCTTTCCTCCTTTTTTGCCACATTCCTCCAATTCTCTATTCCTTCAATAATTAATTTGTTCCCTCTTTCTAAACTCCTTCTCTCCTCTTACTTCCATTCTTTAACATTTTTCTTTTCTCTTTCACTCCTTTCTTCCATTCGTTCTTCAATTCCCCTTCATGCAATCCTTTCTTCCCTCTTACATCCTTATGTCAATTTTTTTCCCTAAAATCTTTCATTCTTTTCTTCCATCCTTCCTAGTCAGTTATTTCCATGTTACATATTCAAAACACGGAAACGCTGAATTCTTGTATTTATGTTTAAATGTCCTCAACAGGACAGAGAACTCTAAAACATTTGATTAAACACTGCCACCTTGTGGCCATCATAGGAACACTCTCCGTCCACACATGAACCGGAAATGAATGCTCGTGTTTTTTCCTGCTCCGCACGTGTTCCACTGTGAGCCGACCAACATGGCTGCGTGCAGTGTGGAGGAGCTGTTGGCCAAAGCTGAACAGGAGGAGGCCGAGAAGCTGAAGAGCATCTCCGTCCAGAAGGAGCTGGACCTGGAGTTTGACGTCGGGAATCTCCTGGCTTGCGACAAAAACCGCATCGAGACCCGTGACTTAAGGGAGAAGAAGAGAAACGACTTCCTCCGAGCATTAGCTCGGGACAACACACAGCTTCTCATCAACGAGATATGGAAACTACCCACGGAGAGGGTCGAAGAGGTTATCGTGGCCAAACTACCGGAGCAGACCACCCGGCTGCCCAGAGAGAAGCCCCCGCCGAAGCCCAAACCCCCGACCAAGTGGGAGCAGTTCGCCAAGCTCAAAGGCATCCAGAAGAAGAAGAAGACTAATTTGGTTTGGGATGAAACAGCCAAGGAGTGGAGGAGGCGCTGGGGCTACAAGCGGGCCAACGATGACACCAAGGACTGGCTGATTGAGGTCCCGGAAACCGCGGACCCCAACGAGGACCAGTTCGCCAAACGGAACAAGGCCAAGAAGGAGCGGGTGGCCAAAAACGAGTTGAACCGCCTCAGGAACATCGCCAGAGCGCATAAAGTCAAAACCCCTGGAGAGGGACTGCTGCCTAAAGCCCAGCAGTCCAAAGACGAGCTGGCCAAAGCCGTGAGCGTGGCCAAGACCTCCACAGCGTCCGTGGGGAGGTTCCAGGACCGCCTGCCCAAAGAGAAACCCCCCAAGAACTCCGGCAAGAAGAGGAAGTTCGAGCCCCTGATCGGGGACTTCAACAGCGAGAAGCAGAAACAGCTGGAGCTGCTGAAGATCATGGGCAGCAAGACCCCCAAGCTGGACATCACCAAGGCGGTGAACACACAGATGAGGGAGGAGGACAGAGAGGAGGCTGCGGCTCGGCGGAGGAAGGGCGCCGGGGGGAAGGGGCGCAAGGGCAACACGGCTGGGAGAGGCAAAGGGAAGGGGCCGAAAGGAAAAGGAGGAAAAGCTGGAGGAGGAGGAGGGAAGAGAAGAGGAAAACCAGGGAAGCACTGAGGACTTTGATTCTCAGCTTCATCTGGAGTTATTCTGGACTTTTAAGCAGCAGAATGAACTGATTTACTGATATTGATGAATAAATCTGCAATCTGATCCAAGCATTCTTTTATGCTTGTTGACAAAACATGTAATCTGAATATGATTGTGAATGTAAACGTACTAACATATTGCAGATTCAATTCATATGGACTATTTGTTTTCTTCAGAATATGCTCAAACCACCACAGAGGCTTGATGTGAAAACTTTTGTAATATAATAATATTGCAGCTAAATAATTGGATTTATTCATTTCAGGTGTTTGGTTTATTTAGAGAAAGATAATTGTCCCATGTTGCAAAAGAGGAGGCTACTATCACAACTGAGTGTTGATTAAATGAACATTTGTAATATTGATCTGTGTCACTTTGAAAATACACTTTAAACTGCAGAACCAATCAGATTCAATACAGTTGAATTATTCAAGTTTCTATACTGTTACACACAGCCTTAGACCATGATGCCACCACTGATTAAATATTTATATTAATCTAAGCTAGTTGTGGTAATGCAAAAAAGAGAGAGAGAGAAATTGTAGTTTTTATGATTATTTCACGTACTGATGTAAATCAGTATATTGGATTTTGTAACGTGTCAATTTACATTTTTTTATGCATTCCTTTTTTGTTAAGATCAAGAGTTGAACAAACCAAAAGCATAGATTTTCTTCCTGCCTGACCTGTTCTCTTTTAATAATCTGTTCAGCTGAAGTAATCAGATTACTACTGCCTGTAGTCTGTCCCCGGTTTGTATGTAACAGACACTGAGGCAGTAATTAATTGGATTTGTGCTCTTTTTATTCGATAAATGAATTTATTAGCATCACAGCTACAAGGAAAAAAGCTGCATCTCCTATTATGACTATAAAGTTTTATTTGCAACTACACCGAGTCACACTTTTGCTTCAGGCAGATGTTTATTTTTAATTGAGCCTATTAAAATGATTCTTTTGATTCTGGTTCTGGTGAGAACACTGGGCCAAAGCTGCACATCAGAGGTAAATAATATTAGCTCATTTAAAATAAAGGTCTCAGCCATGTAAACTAACTAATGGAATAGGAAAGGTACTTTATTTCATTAAAATGGTAAATTTAAAAAAAAACTAGCATTTTGAAATAAACGAGTTAGAATAATTCTAAAATTTCTAATATTTAACATTTTCAACCACTGAGAATGAAGAATCGGTCTTTGGAGTGCCATCTAGTGGTGATCGGTGGCTCCTGCACTGATGACGCAGTAAACGTATCACGTCATAAATGTGACTGAACAGCATTTACTCAATAGGAAACATACATGTGGACTCATTTATATTTCTATTTCTAGAAAAACATTTACATAATTACATTTAACTTTAATAGATTAAAAACTAAAACAAAAGCACAACCTGTGCCCAGACAAAAATCCAAAACATCTCCCCTCCCCCTCCCTCTCAAACAATGTGGATTTTCCCAGTGAGGCTGATTGAAAACACCAGGTCCTTGTCAGCACTGCTCATGGGCGCGTTTCCATGGCAACACATGACCTGGTGACCTCGAGGAGAAGGAGAGAATGATTAGAACAAAACAAAAACAATACATCAACCACTTTAATTAGTTAGGATATAAAAAAGTAAATCCCTCACAGTAAGGAGAGAGAAATAATCTCACAGCCAGAGATTAAGATGTGTGTGTATACATGTGAGAGTAGCAATAACTCAACATACTTTTAGTCAAGTAAAAGTCAAAAATAGTGATTTATTACAACTATAATGATATGGACCCAGATAAAGTCCATAACTTAATAAAATTGAGAATCTGTGACAAAAATCTGAAAACGGATATTTTGCAGACACTCTCAATCCAATCTGACGGAGTTTAAGGCGTTTAGCAAAAAAAAAATAAATGAGTGAAAAATCCAGTTTCTAAATGTGAAAAGCTGATAGAGACTGACTCTAAAAGATTACAATTGCAGCCAAGTGTAATTTTACTTTAAATGCACGTCCTGCTTTGTAAAACGTTGAAACCTTTCTCTAATTTCCCCGACACTGCACATTTACACGCCACTCTCTGTCCGTGCATCGGATAAAATCTAATAAATCACAGGGGAGTTTGTGGTTGTAACGTGACACGAGCTCAGCTAACCACATTTGATGTAAAATTAACTGAGCTTCACAAAGTTTAAATGATTAAACCGCTTTCTTTTTCCTGGAAGTGATCATCGGGGAGAGTTTTCCTATGAAAGGCTTAGCTGTGGTTTTATTTAAAGGCTTGGCTTCGGGTTTAGTGCTTGGATTGGGAACATCATCCTGAATTAGGAGCAGCGAGGAAAGTGAGTGACGGCTCACCAAGCCAGGATTTGTACTTTCGGCATTTGCGGACTACATAAACCAATAAGCAACCCCTGAATGAGAGCAGCGCTGAGGTTTTTGTTGTGGTTCGAGGCGCCTTTACTCCACGTCTGGCGGAGTGACTGCTCCAGTGTGTGATTGATGGATGGTTTTTAGTCGCTGACACAAGCACAGGGGAGCAGGAGGAGGAGGAAGGTTTCCATCACCATCTGTTGAGCAGCCCATCACCGGGCAGCCGCTGCTCTTTGTTCCTGCTCAGCCATGCCACAGGAAAGTGGGACGCCGTCGATAACTCTCAATCAGTCGAGCTCTGATTTGATGAAATGATTCATGATCGGTCTCCTCTTTGCACCTGCAACGTGACGCTCAAAGAGAAACAAATCCCTAAAGCATAAAAGATCATTAAAACCTTCTGGTTAGGATCTGCTGCCCAATATCACTTGGGCAGCAGTGATATTGGGCAGATATTCCTTCCTTCCTTCCTTCCTTCCTTCCTTCCTTCCTTCCTTCCTT
>NW_015112687.1:342323-359859 GCF_001443285.1 Poecilia latipinna | reverse complement strand
GCTACTTCCCCGCCTCGTGCGTGATGGAGCTGAGCCAGGTTGGTGGATGTGTTCAGTAAAGCTACAAAAAAGAGAGCTGCTCGTGTTGCACATCTCTTGAACGTCTTTACAGTTTGCTACGAACAAACTGGTACTTATCCAGTTTGTTTATATACTTTATAAACTATTCGATGTAATTATAGCTGCAGAACATTTTGAGATTTATCTCCACCGGCTTTCAGCTCCAGAGGTTGAAATATTTGACCAGTGTTCATGATAAAACAGATTAAGTTTAATCACACTGAATAGACTTTTAGAACATGGATTTATTTATTTATTTATTTATTTATTTATTTATTTATTTATTTATTTATTTATTTTAAGCCTTACTTCAACTGTCTTTATGTCTGGACTTTGACTGGACCATTCTAATTCTATTCTTCAATATGCTTTGATATAGACAGGGTGCCAGACTTTTTTAGATGCAGTCCAAATGAATGACTCATTACTCATTGCCTCTGTAGAGCTCAATGAGAGCGAATGCAAGCATTTGATTCGGGTTTGTTGGAGCAAAGATGCAAGTAAAGTTTGCAGGAAGGCAGCTCTCAAGGACTGGAGTCGGGCTAAATGTCATGCTTTATTCCTCTTTCATCTATTTTAGGTTGCGTTTTCACATATAATCCTGATGAAAACGAACTAAAGTATCCGGATGTAGCATGAGGAGATTTTAAAAAGTTCAAAATGCTGATGCTTTTGTCAGAATCTATGGCTATTTAATCCTATACTGAACAACATGGGCCCATTTCTGTGTTCCTGCAAAAAGAAAAATCCTCAGAGCAAAACAAAGCAGAGTTTGAACTGAAGCAGAGATTTCCGTGGGGTCTGGAGATTAACTTTAAAAAAAAAAAAAAAATCAAGATGCATCTAAATACGCCTAAATTTGTCATCTGCGCTTCGTTTCAGACTAACCTGCCAACCAAAGGCTTGCAGAGAAGCTCATCTCTGAGAGTCAACACCGAACGCTGCAGGTATGGGATGAAAGAATAAACACTTGAACAATTTCACGCATCCCCCAACCTTCAGCCAGTCCGCACACCGCGCTTCACGCTCCGTATCCCCCAGATTTTCCCCCCACCCCCCCCCCCCCCATGTCCAGATCCGATCCCGCTGCTCTCCTCCCAGCGCCCCTGAACAGGTGGCCCCTCTCTCCTCTCATTAGATAACAAAGCGCAATGATTGCCAAGCCCCCCAAACACACACACACACACACACACACACACACACACACACACACACACACACACACACATGCACATGCACAGAAGCCAATCTCCTCTTATTTGAGGAGTGAGGGAAATGTTTGTTTCTTCTTCTAACCTTTTTTTTTTTAAATGATAGATATCAATATACTAAAGGACGAGTAAAAGCTGCTCTGCGCAAACTCCTGCAAATCCAGACTCGAGTCCTCTGCTCGGCTTCTTGTAACCTCTTGTCTGCTACGGCAGCTTAATTTAGGTCACAGGGAATAAACAGGGCCTTTGTATTTGTTATTTCCTCTTTGTCCCCCAGTGGACACATTCTGCAGGCGCCGAGGAGGGGGAGCGGCAGAGGAGGGCTGGATGCGAGCCAGGTTAAGCACGACGGCCGCTTCCTGGTGCGGAGGCCCCAAAGTCCTCCGCAGGAGCCCGTGGCCCCCCAACCTCAGCTGCACAGATCTCCAAGTTTGCTCCACAGGATCTTGTCCAAGTGTCGGAAAAAGAGCGAATGCCACGGAGCCACCAATGGGGCCTTCGAGGGTGACTGAGGAGAAACCTTTCTGTGTCCATGGTAACTGAGAGGAGTTGACTTTATAGGCGGTGTTTTTTTTTTTTTTTTTTTTTGGATTTGGTGGGGTTTCAGAAACTTTCTTTCTTTGTGTGTAAAAAAAACCGGTCTGAACCTCTTTGTTCTGAGCCTGAAGTCGACTGTTCTTGTCTTTGTTAAATTTCAACAAGAAAAGAAGCTGTAATGAATGCTGCCGTCTCGTCGCACACGGTGGAGAACGTTGTGGCACAAAGCAGCAGCCAAGTCAAGAGGAGTCCACTTGGTTACACTAAAATATTCATTCCCCTTGTTTCTGCCAGCTTTGCGCATGTAGCGAATGACTGGACCATTATTACACACAGATTTTCATTGATCAAAACCAAGGCTGCTCTATAACTGAGGATGACACGTGTCGCTGAATATTGTTTATCAATTGAGAGTAATCCACGATTTTCAGAGTATTTTCCATTGCCTGTCCTTGGGGAATGCTGTCTGTGGGTAAGCTTATTTTCTCAGCAAAGGCTCTGGTAGTAAAATGTATAATCTCCTGTTTATTTATACTTATATATAACGCAGAAATGAACTAAGTTGGCTTATCTTGTTTCTGCTGATTTGTGCCAGCTGAGTCTGTAGGGTGAGCAGAGATTTTCCTGATATATATTTTTGTAATGTAACTGTAATTACAGTGGCAGCAATTACATATTTTTAGCTGTAAGAAGTGATGCTATGTCATGCTATGCTTTCGTTTGTATGCTCATATACTCTTTGCTTATTACATAAGCCATTATGAGGACAATAAAAAACACATGACGACTCCCCCGGTTTAATCTTCATGCAACATTTTATTTTATTTTTTTCCACGTCTCAAACGCTGTGAACCTCCATTTTCTTTGCGATGCAAAAATAAAAGCCAGAAGCGAAGGAAGGGAAGTGTGAGCTAGTTTTGCCGAAAGCCTCGCCAGAGGAGCAGGAACGGTGCCCGTTGTCCCGGCAACACAAAAGCAGCTCTCGAGAGGCTGCTGCGGATCTTCTTCTGTGGTGCTTCTCAGAACGGCCCTGCGGCTGTTGATCGCACCTCCTTTCAGTGGAAGCAAACTGCAAACTCAACCCCAACCTTGGCCTTGACATCCATGCAGGAAACTCCTCCGCCCTCCCCTCCTCGTTGTTGTTTGATCTTCTCTGTTGTATAATCTTTTGTTGTAGGAGGCAGTAGGAGGCAGTTGCTCCGTGGACAGAGTGGGGAGGCACGTTTTGCACAGGACTAAGGGTGTAAAAGTTGCAAAGAGAGAGAGAGAGAGACGATGACTCCGGTCATCCGAAGCCAAATCTGAGGGGATTGCTGTGGCTTGTACTTAGCAATGAGGAAAATCTCGCAACGCCTTACAAATGAAGTCAAGCTCCTTGATTTCTTTCACATTTTGTCTACAAAGCACAAACCTCAAGATGGTGTGTAATTACTAAGTGGAAGGAAATATTGTAAAAGTAAAAATCTGAAAAGTGTGGCTTGCATTTATATGCATCTCAGTCGGTACGTTGGAGCTTTGCTGAAGTTACAGCTGCAGATCGTTTTAGGGGAGAGGGATGGAAGAAGGCCTCTACCACTTTTAGACTGCTTTCTTTTGGAAATAGGTCAAGCTCAGTCAGATTAGATGGCTTAGCTAACACCAGTTTGAACACCGGTTTTCAGGTCTTCACACACGCTTCTACAGATTTTCCGCCTAAACACGCTCTGATCTGAACCAGTTTATGGTTGTTGAGCTGCAGGAAGGTGAACCTTTGCCCCAGCTCCAAGTCTCTTTCTGCCTCTAACAGAGTTTTCTCCCGAGATAGTTTCGTCCATGTTTCCATTAAAACTGAAAATAGTTCTAACGCTGCCAAAACTGCACTTCAAACATGTTCAACAGTGCGTTTTGGAGATGTAAGCAGAGTTTGTTTCCCACCACGCACGCCTATTTGCATGTAGACCAAAAATTCAAATATGGTTCCATCAGACCGGAGCGCCTTCTTCCACTTTTGCTGAGTCCTATGTGGTTTGTGACAGTCTGCAAACAGCACTTCAGCTATTAACTGATCAGCTGATTTCTGAAGGCCACTGGATTTTACTTCTGAGAGAAACTGGACACAAAAGCACATCACTCTTTTCAGATGTATATTTGTAATAAAACAAAACAAAAAAAAAATCCTAAAATAAAAACCATAGAATCTTTAACTTTTACCTTAGAAAATAATCTTGTGCCTGGATCTTTCTCACAGGGACTTGCAAGTGTGCAAGCAGTGGAAACGGTGACCTAATTTGGCCTGCAAACACCACAGTCCAATTTTAAAACACACACTTCGGAGGGGCTGTGGAGTCTCCCGCCTAAAAGGCCGTCCTCTCCCCGCTGCGTTGTGTTGGGTGTCTGCTGGGGGAAGGGGCGGAGGAGGGGGAACGGGTTGCCTGCCAGATGACTGCGCTGTCATCCTTATAATGGGCTCCCATCTGCTGTCTCGCACACACATAAAGCCAGAGTGTGTTCCTGGGAGTTTGTGCACATGCCTACAAGTGTGTTGGGGGGGTGGGGGGGGGGGGGATATTCCTCTGAGGCTCTCTGTCATTTCCACAGTGCAAAAAGCATTTCTAAGTAGAATTAAACAAAAATAAATAAAAAAAAGGGCTGTGGAGTCATTCACTGATTGAGATTTCAGTTGTATTGAATGTTTCCCTAAAAATAAATCTACCTGTGATTCAGATTGATGTAAAACTGCTTCCCTTTACAGCAAGGCTCTACTAAAAAGGTACGAAACCAGTCAGTTATCTACTGCCGGTTAGATGTTGACCGCTTACAAGCATTTAATAAAACCTAAAGAACTCTGAATTATCTCTGATTCTGCATAAAACTTGAGATTGAAGGATTGCTGGACATCTCCGGTTAGGACCAGGGAGGTGTCTGTGTGTCGACTGTTTACATGAGCGCGTGCTGCTGCTGCTGCTCCTGCAGCACAGAACAGGTTGGCATGTTGTCTGGCTCACGCCATTCATGGGAGGAAGGTGGGGGGGTGACCGAGTGAATGGGCCTGTAAAACCAACAGCCTAAAGGACAAAGGACCCTGGGGGCATTAAGTCATGGGTGAGTGGGCCCCTTTAGGGCCAGCAGCTGACCCTGTGGAGAGGCGTCTTGTTCTGGTGGAGGGGGCTCGTGTCGCTGGACCTTCAGGCCAAGATGACAACATGCCCAAACATGTATTCCCTCTGAAGAGTGAGACATCTTTAACCACTTTATTTATGCTCAAACCCAGTTTCCCCTGAAGGAGACTTTCAGCTCCAATTAGGGAACAATACTTGAATAAACCACAAAAGGAGTTTCGCAGTTTCAAGTCTCTCCTCTCGTGCGTTTGGCAAAAGCTCCGGATGTTTTCTACCCCTGCTGTGACCGTGTCAGAAACCCTAAAGGATCATAACAAATCTTTATTACAACGGGGGGGAACCGCCGAAGAATTTGGACTTGACAAAGAAAGAAAGACACAAAAAGTGATGCAACAAGATGCATTTATTTTTCACAAATAAAGTACAAGGTTACAAAAAGAGAGCTGGCAGGACATCTAAGGTAACTTGGTTATGACAGTTACTGAAATTGCTACATTAAACAGCACGTTTTATAAAAGCGATTCATCCAGCATCTTGTGTTTATTGCTCATGCAGAACTACAGTAGTAAACAGAGCTGCTAGCATCTTGTGCTTGTACTTAATTCCCTCAACACCTATAATTTGTATTTGTCAAGAACTGTTAACTTCAAAACAAATGAACTTGGATTTAATGGATGCAATGTACAACAATGAGTCAAACCGACCCGCAGGAACAGATCACACAAATATGAACAGATTAGACACATCCAAGTATAAATCGCTTATAACGTTGTTAGTGTACCGTCTGTACCAAACTCTCCTGATCTTTCCTCTTGATCTCCCTGACAAGATTTCCTTCTTATTCTCACTCAGAGGTCTAAATGGAGGATAATCCAGATTAGAGGCAATGCTAGATCCACTAAACGCTGACAACACAAGATTCACAGCTGTAGTGCAGATAATAGGAAGTTTCAGTAAGATTACAAATAATCACGAGTCGGGCTACTAAAATGGAAGACAAGCCTTGTTCAGCACTTATTAAATGTAGTCGGATTTTGCTGTATTGCTCTTACTTACAATCCAGAGTGTATAAAGTGCAGGATCTGTAGTTGTCATTTAGGGGTTTCTTCAGCCAACTGAGCTCGGATCAGTCCCAGCAGTGTTTTTTTTCCCCCCTCATTAAAATGACTTTTAATTGAAAGAATGCTTTAAAAAATTTTAAAAATGTAAATTTGAAATCGGATCTGGTATGAAAAAGATCGGGAGATTTTATTTTTAAGCCACATTGCCCAGCATCCGTTATTGTCCAATACTAATAATAGTTTTCATCACCATAATTGACTTTTGGAGCAAATACAAGCCAGCATGAAACATAAATAACAATTACAGATCAGCAAAAAACAAACAAACAAACAAAAAAAACAAAACAAAAAAAAAAAACAAGAGTGTGGAAGTTAGGATTTGATCAGGGAATGTCAGCATCATACAAGGACACACCTGCCTACAAAAACGGCTTATTGCAAGGTTTTTTTTTTTTAGTGTAGTTAAAGTACACACTTCTGCAGCCAAACAGCAGAAACAAAAAGGTAAAAAAAAGTCAAGCAGCAGATCCTTCATGTCAGCATTCATCACAAATTAACCCGCACACCCAAACAAGGAGCTACATCATGATAATTAACAAACAAAGGTTTAAATTTATACATATAAAAAGTGCAGTTTGTCTATGATTAGATTTCAGAGATCGAGTCCTGCTACCTAATTGCAAAACAAATTTGATTTAAAGGGGGAGGGGAATGCTAAATCTAAATGTTACAAGGTCATGCAAACATCTATAAAATGATAATTTTCTAAGATCTTGCCAAATTATTTCATAGAGGCTTAAAGTCAGGGGCAGAGCATGTTGTTTTTTTTACCTTGGTGACATTAAATGAATGGCAGCCCAGTCCTGTTTCCTTTCTGTTTTTTTTTTTTTTTTTAAAGAGAAAAGATAATAAAATTCTTCAATAGTTTCTCTTAAAGGTTTCCTCTTCAAAGAAATAAATAAATTAGTAGACATTAAATAAATAAGAATCTACAGCCTTCACATAAAAACGCGGTCCTTCTCAGCCAAATGTTTGACGTTTGTGATGTGAAACTGTGTCAGTATCGGCCGTCACAATGAAACATCTGACAAAGGGGATTTTGTTTTGTTTATTTAAACAGTGACATGCTTAGAGCAAATATGATTTTTAGGCTGTTATTGTCAGCAAACTAAAAAAAAAAAAAAAGAAAAAAAAAGAAGAAGAAAAAAAGAAAAAACTTCATGACTTCATGGTGTCCAATTTATATTAACATCTAAGTCTCAGAAGAGTCAGAAAATAAATAAAATAATTAGAGATAAACAATAAAAGGTACCCTTCCACGTTTGAGGTTCTTTCACATGTACATTGCAATGAAATACATTCAACTGATGTCTCCACGGACTCCGTGGTCTCGGATCGGAAACGCTGTGTTGTAAGACAGATACCATCTCAAGTGCTATCCAGTTTGCCCTTTCAAAATAAAATAAAATAAAAAAAAATAAAACTGAAGAAACACACTGCTCCTTTCTCAGCAGCAAAAATCCTCTCAGTAGTGCAATTTTGACTGACAGTTTCTCATTCTCTTCCTCAAAACCTCACACCAGCTTGGACTAAGCGTCTCAAATGATTGCTATTTACAAAAACACACAGCTGCATTTTGCTCGTTTTAGCTTAAAGTAAAGGGAATTTTATTGTTGGGCGTCTCGCTAAAAACCTGTAGTGTGATTTTTAAAGTTCGTGTTAAGCCGGTAAAAAGCTGGAGATGTGGCATGTGCGTGATTTTTATCAAATAACAGCAATCGGACTAGGTTAGCAAAAGAAGCTGAGGGAGATACATCGTGACATGTGTTTCCTGGCATTTAAAATTATATATTAAGAATATATCACTCAGAAGCAGCCACCGCTAGTAGTACAGACTATATTTGTATAGTTTCTACTGTAGGCAAAGATGTAGGTAAGTAAAAAAGACTAGGTGACCTAGGAATGTGTTATAAACTGTACCGGCAGTCAGGGCCTCGGCAGTGTTGATGATCTGCATCACTAGATTGTCTCCTTCAGGACTGAGTGGACAGTTTCAGGTGCTGGACGGACGTAGTGCTGCTTGCTTGGGAGTGGGGGACGGCTTTAAAGGACGAGAGCCCTTGAGGTAGAGCCGGACGACGGGTAGGGAGTCAGATACTGTCGAGCCTGTTCTGTCATAATGAGCTGGTCCTCTGTCTTCCCATAAACCACTGCTTCCCAGTCGCTCACCTGCAGGGACGTGGGACCGGAGGTTAGTTTGGCCGTCGGCAATCGGTTTCTATGCTCCGCTGATCTGGAACAAACTTCCAGAAAACGCAGACTATGCAACCTGGAACACTTTTTTCCTCCAGAACCTTCAATGTTTGTCAGTTTGCATAAATACTGCGGCAGTCCGATCTGTGTTACGTTGAAAAGCCATCACTTATAGTAATGAAGCTAGAACTGATTTTTCTTTTACAGCGGTTAATTTTTATAATTTCAGTAAAGCGAGAACAGCCCTACATCTGTATGCACATGTCTGTTTTTGTTGATTGTGGCTATATTGCTTTTAATTCCAAAAATAAATGTAAAACCAGCTGATATTATTGGTTTAAATCCATAAAAATGGCTTTATTATATTGTTTAGACCACAGAGAGCGCAGATTACTAAGGTTAGTTGATTTTTATTAATGTGCTTTAATGCAAACAGCGCAATTTACAGCTGAACAACAAATAAAGAGCCGGAACGGGAAGATGTCTGCCACAAAATGCAGGAAACATTCAAAAGCAAACTGCATCATGCAGGCAGGTTGGTTTCACATACCTGTGCAGGAGATGATTTTGGTTCTTTGTGTGAGGAGGGACCGTTTTTCGCTCCAGGCCTGGAGAAGCAGTGGGTGTGACCACGGACTCCTAACGAGGACTTGTCTTTCTCAGAGGCTGGCTGCCTGCCCTCATCTTCCTCAGTGACCAGTGAAGAGTTTGCCATCAGATTTTCTTCTGAAATCTGGAGTATGATGAGAGGTAAATGCTGCTGTTGAAAACAGGGTTTCTCTCAGGGGGTTTTGAAAGAGAACAGTCTCAGTCTTTCTTACAGTCCTCCGTACCGCATGTTAGACAAACCAGGCTCAACGTCGAGCCTTGATGAAAGAAGAAGTCAGACTGACTCACCTGTGCATTGTTGAGCTGCTCCTGGAAGACATCAAGGCTGTCTTCAACCCAAGGGTCTAGTACAAGAGACTTGCGCACTTTTCTCGCTGGACCATCCATCTAAATGTACAAGTCAAACATTTATTTGTCACTTTTTCTCTATCGGAGAACGTAAAACAGCCATATCAAACATTTTCTATGACAAACAAAGCAGCTAAAGAGGTCGGAGTGTGACATACGTAGATGTCTCTTCCTGTCTCCTGCTTCAGGACTTCTAGGATGTCCTCTTCTAGGAACGCCAGAGGCTGCGGCTACAAAACGGAGCAAGAAGAAGAGTATTGAACGACAGCCCTTGGAGAGTAAAAATAACAATCAGCCTCATGATCAGCGCCTCACCTCCATCCTCAATGGGCCGTGCATTTTTTCCTGGGCGGCCAAAGCTTTTTTAAATGGGGTTGGGGTTCTTGGGGTTGGGACTGCAGCATTTTTAACTAATTTAGGGGTCCTGGAACTAAAAAAAAAAAAAAAAAGTGTCACTATGATATTTTGTCCTGAAATAATGACATTTTGAAATGTATTCGTCACACTTTATTTACCCATCGTTCTCTTTCTGGTGTTTGGGTGTGTTTTCCTTGAGGAGAGGCGTACTGAGGAGGCATCTCTGACCGCACACAGGAGTCGAGGTCAAAGCGGGATCCTCCAGGTTCAGAAGCTCCGTCGCTGATATGTTGCAGAACTGACACGACAAAACACAGCACTCAAAACAAACGCCTGAAGCAGCATCTCTGCATTAACTGTAAGAGGACAAAAAGGCAGCAAGGCAAACATCTTACTGCCGACGTGGCGCACGAGTACGACTTTGTGGGCGTCTTCTTGGGAGAGTTTGACATGTTTTCCAAGAACGAAGAGCAAGTCCTGTCACACAGAGGCTGTCTCCTGCCTCTCCTTTTCTTCCTCCCGCTGGAATCTTTGCCGGGTTTCAGTGAGTTGATGATGGGCGACTGGGAGGTTACAGCGACCAAGCCAAACAACGGGCAGTTCCCATCGTGGCCTGGCATGGCGGTGTGATTGTTAACAGTGTAGCCCACTGGCTCATAAACTGTCCTCTCCTGCAGCAGATTGGTGAAGCCTGCGTGGCTGTGCCTGGGCGGCGTCGCTGCATTCGACACGTCAAAACTGGCCACGTTGTTCCACGTTCCAGGCTCCTGCCGGGAGGAAGAAACATTCTGTAGATAAATCCATTATATCTAATCATAACTATTCTGCTTTTGCTCTTGTAACTCACCGAATCGAGCAGCTCCATGGTTTCTGCAAACTCTGGGATGGTCTGAAGGCTGGAGAGCACAGCGCTGGCCTCTGCGGTCAGGAACTTGCTCGGAGAGACTTGAGGGGGTGGCGCTGGGATGTCCGGCCCTCTCCAGGGCCCCCTCTCCGCCTGCTCCTCCAGGCTGCTGCTGGTGGTCATCGAGTCTTCAGACAGACTGTCTGACCAGGCCGGGTACTGCTCCACGCTCTGAGGGTCAGGGAAAAAACGGGAAAGCTATGAAAAAAGATTTCATATTGCAGAACAAAGGCGTTGGCAAAAGATTTAAATCGCAAAAAACGTGAATCGTTAAGCACACAGTACTGCAAAAGCATTCATACCACTTGAACTTTGTTTTTTTTTCTTTAAATTTTTCATATGATGTAAAATTACAAACTTAAATCTAAATTGAGATTTTATGTGATGTAACGTGTAAAAATAATAATGATTAAAAAAAAATCACTTAAAGTTGTTTGAAATTGTTTATACACAAAATTCTGAAAAGTGTGGCATGTATTTGCATTCAGGCTGCCGGTGTCAATACTGTTCAGAACCACATTCTGCTGTATTGCACATATTTTTTGGAAACATTTCTTCCAATTCTGTAGAAAGAGAAATCTGACCCAAGATTAGTTTTCTTTGAGATCTTTTAGGAATTTGACTGGGTCAATTTTAATACCTAGTGGTTGCTGGTGTTGTCCAGCTGGAAAGTGGAAGTCCAGACCAGTCTCAAGTTTGTCCAGCAGGCTTGTCCTGCATTTAGCTCCACCCAATAATCCTCCGATAAACTCCAACTGCATCCCCATGGCATGATGCTGCCTCCACCATGCTTCCACGAGGATGATATGTTCAGGGTTAGTCTTACTTTTCTGAAAACAATATTTCCTCTTGGATTGCATGTAGAGGAATCATATACATGTCACACTTTTACGATTGTTTTGTGTAAAGAAATATTAATTCCACTTCACAAATCTATCCTACTTTTATGTTGGGCTATCACATAAAATCCCTTCTTAGTCAGGGGGTTTGAATACTTTTGTGCACACAAATGCTATAAATAGACAAGGAGGCTCAGTTTTGACAGTAGAGACTAAAGGGGCGTTAAAAACAAGAGCTTGACAGATGAGGGGTGGATGGAGCAGCTTCACGGGTGCAACTGTAGTGAGGCGACTACCAAGCACAGCTTCAGCCTAATCCAGAGGAAAGTATGGGATGGAATATGTTTTAATACAGCAGGACTACAGGCACGCATAAATGTGCTCAAATCTTGTGCTATACACAGTAAAAAAGCTCATACAGAAATGTCCAACCACTAGAGAGGTGATTTATCAGACAACATAAAAATGATCAAGTTTTATATTTCATTGTTCATCAAATTTTGAACTATTGTTTTAAAATGAGCTTTTCTTCAGTGTATGACAGCTGCAAAAACCCACACAGGATGCTAGCTAAGTCTGCTAAAACACACACACGAAGTGTGTTCTTACACGTGAACCTCTGCACTGCACGTGTCGCTGGACTTCGCTCTCTGCTGACATAAGCAGCAGCTCAAGCTCCTTAATTCTCTGTTCTCTGTCAGGATCATCCAGGCAGGATGGCTGCAGTGTACGAACATCAGGGAGGAGAGTTCGACAAGAAGAGAGGAAGGGGAAAGAGTTAAAAGAGTTAAGATAATCAAAGAGAGGGGACAAAACATAACAAATTCACAAACATTGATTATTCAGGGTTAGGTGAGGAAAAAAAAAAAAAAAAACAGGACAGTCAAGTGTTTGATTGGCTTGATTTGTCCAAAGTTAGCAAACAACAAGCAAGTGTAACAATCAAGGTAAGAAAATAAAGAGAAATGTTTTTTTTTTTCTTATGTGCATTAACCTAAACACAAAGACTCACTGATACAAAGCTGGAGTTTTCAGGAAGGCCATCTATTATGTGTCCGCTGGCAGGATCGTAGGAAAAACTCCCCACCTGCAACACACAGCACCAAGCTGAAAGGAGCTCAAGTGAAAGACTTTAGATGAACTGCGACGCGGAGGCTGAAATGGACCTGGCTGGAAGCCGTCACAGGCAGAGGACTGCGACCGCAGCGCTGGGCGTCGGTCGGAGTCAGAGGACAAGATCTGCTGTTCCGTCTTTTCCCGTTTCCGGAGGAGGTGAAAGACTTGCCGCCGTCCTGCAGGTAGCCCTCGTGCTCCACTTTCCTCCTCATGGTGGAATTCCAGTGGTTCTTGATGGAGTTGTCTGTACTGTGAGGAAAATGACTGACGGCATTAAATATCTGGACGCTGGCTAAAGAAGGAACACATGGTTGAGGCAACGTTACCGGCCAGGAAGCAGCTTCGAAATCTCCGCCCAGCGGTTGCCGAGCCGCTTGTGGGCTTCATAGATGATCCGATCCTCCTCCTGCGTCCATGACGACTTCTTCACCTCCGGGTTCAGGTGGTTGTGCCAACGCTCGCGGCACTGTTTTCCAATCCTCCCTTGCAGGTGCTTTGCGATCACTGACCAGCGCTTTGGGCCGTACTTGTGCACCAGGTCGATCACCTGCACAAACGCCCCAAAACAGGAAACATGGAGTCATTTTATAGAAAAATACACACAGTGCAAAGAGACTATATATTGCTAAACAGCAGAACCCTCATGCTGTAGCTGCAGCCCGTTCTGTCAGAACTAAGCAATGCTGTGATGTCATAGCTGGCAGGCCAAGTTTAAGCAACAGCTCTGATTAGATGTAGCTGGTTTGAATTGTTTGGATTCAGTCAGGCATGATTCATGGTCATTTTTAGCAACAGAGATTTGCAAAGTGATACAAAAAGGTGATAAAGCAAGCGAGCACCGGACGACACAAGTACTGATTTCAAAGGGGCTTTATGTGATTGACCTGCATTAATGTTTGGTTCTAAGACTGTCGCAAAAAGCAATTAATCAATTGATCACACGATAAATTAAAATGAGCTCGATAATTTCCATTCTGACGATGATTAATGTTTATTTAAGGGCAATTTTGTTTCATTTACATAATCAATTTTATGTATGGTTTAGGTTGCGTGCCGTTCTTATTTCCTTTATATTTATTGTTTTTGTTTGTTGTGATTTATTTTGAACACTTAAAACATCTTCCAGTTCCACTAAGTTTATTCGTCTTTGAGAGGGTGTACTTAACTTATTATGCCATTAAGATGATATTACTTGAAAATAGACTCAACACAATTATATTATTGTTTATTGCAATAATTTTTGGGAACTGTTTAACGAGTTAGCCTGAAGGTAAATAACAGATTGCACATGGTGGTATTTGTGTTTGTGCTGTGTTCTTTCACACCCTTCCTCTTTCTCCCATATAATCTCCAGCAACTCCCAGCTCTACTTACCTTTTGATCCTCTTCTTTTGTCCAGGGTCCTTTTACCAGCTCTGGGTTGAGGACCTTCTGCCAGCGGTGCTGACACTGACCATCTGTCCTCCCCTGTGGCAGCAAGACATAGAAAGTTCAAAACCTGAACCAGCTGCTAAACTGGGCCCTGAAAACTGCAACTCACTGGGACTTCCCAGCCACACTAGTGTGTGCAATTGGTAAACAACTTTGACAGGCAAAGAGTGAATAAAATGTTGTTTTGTGATAACACTTACTGGAAAGAAGGTAGCTATTGATTTCCAGGATTCGGTTCCATGCTGCTCCACAAGTTTTTTAAGTTTTTCATCCTTATAAAAATTAGAAGAAAGAAAAAAATAAATAAATACTCATTATGTTTTTGCCTCTCTTATAGTTTTCTTTTGACGTTTTTCCCTCTTTCACTTCAATGTTTTAGATTCTTTAAAAAAAAATAAATAATTTTTTTTTACGAGACAGAGCATGTATCTGTCTAATGTATCTGACACTGTCCGCTTTAAAAAAACCAGAATTTATTTTCTCATTGGTCCAGACCTTTTGTTCAGGTGCGAATACAATATAGGACAAGTTTAGCATGTTTAACAAGAAATGTTTGTTTTCTTTCCGGGTTTGTGCTCTGCCACACGCCACCATTTCTGTCCAATGGAAGCAAAGATCATTACCCGCTTGGTTTTACTTAAAAACTATAGTCCGCTTGCAAAAAAAGCTCAATATGAAATCAAACTGCACCAATTAAAAAAAGAATAAAGTCCTCTTTAGGTCTGGACCAAACAAACTTTAATAGCGTGAATACATCCAGAGATAAGTTGATTAAAAAAAAAAAAAAAAAAAAAAGGCAAGTGATTTTGTTCATTTAGGGAACAAAAAGCTATTCAAACATAATCTGCCTGTTCCCATGTGAAAAAGTAATTGCTAAACAAAACTCTTAGAACACCATGGAGGGATTTGATCCCATGTTTCTTTGCAGAACTGTTTTATTTCAACAATGGCAAATGTTTTTTTTTGTATTGAATGGTTGGTCCAAAGTTACATCAGAGCATCTGGATGCCATTTTTGCCCATTCTCTCTCTTTCCTATAGCTGAATAGCGAACATTGAGATATGCGGAGCTTTATATGTTGTTCTGGATTATTTTACGACATCCTGGATGAGCCACTCCTGGAAAGGTTCAGTGCTGTTCTAATATTTGTCCATCTGTGGAAAATGTCTCTCTGTGGTTTGCTGGAGATGACTTTGGTACTCTGATAGGTGCCAAAGACTTTGTCTCTCATCTGTTCTTAAGCCTTTAGCTGGAGCTTTTTACAATCTTATATATTACTTCATGTGGCCAGAGAGGCCATATATCTTGATCAGATGGGTCAGGCAGTAACTGGGCCTTAAATCAGCAAATTTGTTTACTAACAGTTAATTAATTATTTAACAAAAATGTAATTACTTTTTTCCACACAGTCAGGTTGGTTTTGATTTCAAAACTCCATATGATATTTACTCTTAACGTTTTTGCCCATAATTAAAATTTGTTAGATGACCAGAAACATGCAAAAAGAAGAAACCTATCAGCCTACAAACTCCACTTTTTAAGCATGCTACAATTTGCCACAGGCCACTATCCAAACATTATGAGGTCAGTTTCAGTTTCAGTCTCTTCTCAGGCCACACCCTACATGCTAACGTCCATCATCCTCTTACCTCATCTCGGGACCATTTCACTTTACACAGCAGCTTCTTGTCTTTGCTCTTCTCTTTACTCTCTGGGTCTGTGGAGTGGAGCTCTTCATCCTCATCAAGGCTAGAAATACTGCAATAATAAAACAGAAAGATTGTAAAACAAAGACCACAGAAATGAAAACGGCACATAAAAATCCCATAGAACCAGCCAGGTCTCTCCTGATTAGTACCACCTTTTGCTTTTCTTGTCGGCTCCCAAGTTCTAATTCTGATAGTTTGATTTAGGGACACATGAAACAGGGGAAAAGAGTGCTACAGTTTCACAGGATGTGTTAATCTGATTACCAATGAGACTGGAGGTTATTACTGAACAGGCGGAAGATTATAAAGTGGTAGAAAATAACATTATCTCACGCAAACAGTTTTTCAATCAACGAGTGGGTGTTTTGATGGAGGCACGATGAAAGGTGCAATAAAACCAAACCTGGCTCTTAAGCCACCAACACAACACGAGGTTCAAGATTTTCTGAACTGGTAGAAAACCTTATTGTGTGCTTAAGGGCTGGACTAACTTTTGATTAATTACCCTGCAGATATCATACAACATATGGCAAATGGTAAGCATTTATAAATTACTATAAAAAGTGTACCTAAAATATGCCTTTGCAACAAATAGGTTATTACATAACTATTACTAGTGCTCTTTAACAATAGCCATTTTATGACGCTAAGCCAAAAGAAGGTCCTTCCTTACAGGTGTATTTATATAATTATGGGGGATCTGCAATTATGTAATGCTTATTTTCTCTGGGTGGGCTATTTTCTCTACTTTCAACCAGAATATAAGCTTTTTTTTTTATCTATTTCTGCTTGTAAATGTATTTGTTTTCTATAACTTACCTACAATTTATAGCTAGTGGTAGGGCTGTTTACTAGCTATTTATTGCACTCTAGACCTTCTATGTGCAGGTGCACTTAATAAGTTGACGCCCTCTCCAACAGGACAATGACACGAAACCTATCTACGGCAGATGGCAGGCGAACCGAACAGTGACATGACTCTACTATGGAGACTGATGGCACCTACCTGCGTGTTTTCGCGTTGTCCATGACAGCGGGCGGGACGGTTGAACCTCTTCAAAGACAAACCTGTGTTTGGCAACGCTCTCAAACCCCGCAGTAATAACTGTCTATCCATAGAAATCACTTTCAGACATCAGTGAGAGGTTGTTGCATTCAGTTGGTAGAGTATGGCTAGCCTGCGAGCTAACTGGAGGCAATGTTACATCAAATTTGCAGGGTAACAAAAAGCGCTGTTCACCTTCGGTAACATCGTTGCTATGAAAAATGCGTCACTCTGTTTTCTTCTGGTTCTTGTCGCTTAAAATGCGACGTCGCAACGTAAAGAGCTAGTCTGCAGACGGAGGACCTAACAGGGCTTTCCTCGCTCTCACTCAGAGGTGTTTCTAGCAGAGTCTCTCCTCCGTCTGTACCTCTGTGTAGCGCTATAATTTTTGTCCATCCCGCCGATTCTCGCGCCCAGCCCTCTGTGCAGGCGGCCTCACCGCTGATTGGACAAAGCGGCCGAGCGCTCTAAATTAACAGGTCACCGTTGTGGAAGTGCTCATCGCTCATTGGCTGGATCCTGCACAGGCTTTTCTTTCATTGGTTGAGGATTTGAAGAGGCGGGTGTTCAATTAGACCACTGTACTGTCAACTTCTACAGCAGAATGGACCTTTTCATTAAGAGCGTTGGGGCTCAAAATGGGGTGGGCAGGGGTCCTTTTCAGGGAAGAGGGCAAGGATTTCTAGCAGCAAGTTTTTACTACGGTTGATGCATCTCTGTAAATTATAATATCATCGAAAAGTTAATTTACTTCAGCAACTGATCTCTAAAAGTGAAACTTTTGAATTGATTCCTTATACTGATTCACCAATAAACCCCCCGCCCACACAAATTTAAAAATATAATTAACCCTAAATTCTAAACAAAATATGTGATGCATTGATCATGCATACTTTAGGTAAAGACAAGGGCGTAGGTTCGGTCTAAGTTTTGGTGGGGACCTTGGTGGGGACCTTGG